>NC_134879.1:54370855-54378355 GCF_041734735.1 Babylonia areolata | reverse complement strand
GTGGGTGGCTAGGTGGCTGGGTGGGTTGGTAGGTTGGTGGGTGGCTAGGTGGCTGGGTGGGTTGGTGGGTGGCTAGGTGGCTGGGTGGGTTGGTAGGTTGGTGGGTGGCTGGGTGGGTTGGTGGGTGGCTGGGTGGCTGGGTGGGTTGGTGGGTGGCTGGGTGGCTGGGTGGGTTGGTAGGTTGGTGGGTGGCTGGGTGGCTGGGTGGGTTGGTGGGTGGCTAGGTGGCTGGGTGGGTTGGTAGGTTGGTGGGTGGCTGGGTGGCTGGGTGGGTTGGTGGGTGGCTGGGTGGCTGGGTGGGTTGGTAGGTTGGTGGGTGGCTGGGTGGCTGGGTGGGTTGGTGGGTGGTTGGGTGGCTGGGTGGGTTGGTAGGTTGGTGGGTGGCTGGGTGGGTTAGTGGGTGGCTGGGTGGCTGGTTGGGTTGGTAGGTTGGTGGGTGGCTGGGTGGCTGGGTGGGTTGGTGGGTGGCTAGGTGGCTGGGTGGGTTGGTGGGTGGCTGGGTGGCTGGGTGGGTTGGTGGGTGGCTGGGTGGGTGTCACACAGGACATGGGGTCTTTGAAATGGAGTGGATTTTTTGTTTAATGTCCCGTTACATATGCTGGTGATCGTGTGTGTGTGTGTGTGTGTGTGTGTGTGTGTGTGTGTGTGTTTGTCAGTGTGTTGTGTGTTTGTCAGTGTGTGTGTGTGTGTGCGTGCGTGCGTGCGTGCGCGCGCGCGCGCGCGCGCGTGTGTGTGTGTGTGTGTGTGTGTGTGCGCGCATGCAAGGTTATGTGAATTATATAATTGGTATGGATTATATATACTGCTGAATAACAGCTGGTTTTACTGATGTACGTCGTTGTTTTAACTATTGTATGATGTTTTCATCTGTTACTCTTACTGTGCTTGTCGCTCTGGTTGATTTGTGATTATTCTATGAGATCGATTAGCAATAACTTTGTATCTATGCATTCTATGTTCCTTATGTATTTATGATGACTGTGAAGGTATGTAATCATTACATGTGTATGATTGTTATCATCGCACGATAGATCCTTATCAACTTAGCATTTCAGCATTCTATGTCTTTTATGTGTTTACATTGAGTGACTGTGATTTTGGAGTTTTTTTGGTTTTTGTTTTACCTAAAATACACCACACATGAATTTCTCTTATTGAGATAATAAAGTATTATGTATTCTATATTATTTGTTAAAGTATACATGTTCACAGCTGAATGTAATATATATATATATATATATATATATATATATATATATATATATATATATATATATATATATGAACCGTGATAGCATGTTGTAAGAAAATACTTGTAGGTGGGAATGTGAGCAATGTCTAAACGGGCGGGAAGATATCATATATGAAAATAAGCGAACTTGAAGTTGTTGTGGTTGTGGATCTTTGCGATCGGCTTCGGATCCATTCTGTTTACGGATACCCAGATTCAAACAGTCGACTGTTGGCCGCCGTTCAAGGTATCTGGACCTTGCAATTGGAATGAACTTCCTCTTTCTCTTCGTCAGGTCTCCGCACTCAGCTCTTTCAAGTCCGGTCTTAAAACCCACCTCTTCCCAAAATAGCCTCCCTTCCCTGCCTCTTCCTTGTCTTCAGTTTTTTTGTTTTTGTTTTTTTGTTTTATGCATGCGTGTGAATGACTGGTGCGAAAGCACTTTGATTTGTCTGTGCACAAGATTCAGCGCTATATAAATATAACAATTATTATTATAATGATAATAATTATTATCACTGTGGCAGTGGAAAAAGAGTAATGGCAGCAACATAAAGGGAAAGAGCGGCTCTCTGAATGTCACACACTGAATGAACGCCTCAGTGCAGACAATTTTGTGGACCAGGCAAGATGACTGCACACCAGTGCAGCGACTGAATCTTGATCAAAAGTGCAATAACCCCGAAAAAAGAGAGAGTAAAAGACCACATAGTTAACTCACTCAGTACGGCCAGTCCTCTCTTCTCCTCTACACAGACCCCTCGGATGTCTAGTGGGTGTCTCAATGACCCAACCTTTAGCTTCTGTCGTCAGAATTGTGGTATTCTTTGTCAACATTCACCTCTTCAGTATAAGAGCCTTCCGCTTGCAATATTTTGATGGTGGTAAGTGGGGTGAAACGCTGTTAACGTCGTCTCTTTCGCCGTTCGTATGGAGAGAGTTAAGTCACAAAATTTACCAGTGAATTGCCACGAGAACTGACAGGTGATAGGTCCCAAAATGTGTAGTTACTATACTTCTTTTTCTTCGTTCGTGGGCTGCAAACTCCCACGTTCACTCGTATGTACACGAGTGGACTTTTACGTGTGTGACCGTTTTTACCCTGCCATGTAAGCAGCCATACTCCGTTTTCAGGGGTGTGCATGTTCTCGTGTTTCCATAACCCACCGAACGCTGACATGGATTACAGGATCTTAAACGTTCGTATTTGATCTTCTGAACAGGGTTCACAGAAGAAAAATGAAGAACTACTCGTATACACACGAAGGAGGTTTAGGCACAAGCAGGTCTGTACCAATGTTGACCTGGGAGATCGGAAAAATCTCCACTCTTTAGAATAGAATAGAATAGAATAGAATAGAATAGAATAGAAAATGTCTTTATTACCCAGTGTACCGGGGCCACAAGGAATATTGTGACCACCAGACGCCGGTTACCAGGATTCGAACCCGGGACCCTCAGATTGAAAGTCTAAACGCTTTAACCACTCGGCTGTTGCGCCCGTCTTTTAGTGTACTAAAAAATAGGAAATGATGGTGTCGTGGTGTCCTACCACCTTACATGTTCCTGCTTCTTGAGGGTGAGGTCAGTGTGCTGGCTGATGATGCCCTCCAGGTGGTCCAGTCTCTCCTCCAGGTGGTCAACCTTGCTCGTCAGGGTGTGGATGCTGGGCGCAGGCTCCCACACAGTCTGCACGCAGTCCAGGAAGCAAAAGGGTGATGAATGAATGACTTTAATTCATAAGATAGGGCGAGGTAAAACAACAATGTCCACACTTGGGTTCGTGAGTTCACAGTGCCCCTACCCACCCAAAAACACATACATAGATACACATAGTCGTGCGCGCGCGCGCACAGAGAGAGAGAGACAGAGACAGAGAGAGAGACAGAGAGAGAGAGAGAACACGAAAGGAAGTGGGAAACACAGCGCACGCGCGCGCGTGTGTGTGTGCTCGCCCCACCTCCCCCTCCACACAAACAAAACACAAATAGACACACAAAACACACACACAAACACACACACACACACAACACAAACACACACACACACACACACACACACACAACACACACACACACACACACACACACAAACACATACAACGCACACATACAACACACACACACACACACACACACACACACACACAACACACACACACACACCACACACACACACAACACACACACACACACGACACACACACACAACACACACACACACACACACACACACACACACACACACACACACACACACACACACACACACTGTCACTCACTTTCCTGAGAGTCGACTCATTGCCATCCAGGTCAGTGATTATTGTCGACCGCTTGGGAGCGAAGGTTTTGATGTTTTGTTGTCTGCGAGCCATCCGGACTGTACGTACACACCTGCCTGTTGTCTGTCTGTCTGTCTGTCTGCCTGTCAAAGGATGCTGGGCTGTCAGTGTCACTGTGGGGCCTATAGCTTCCGGCTGTCAGAAGGAAAGAACACACACTGTGACATTATTTTTGAAATTTTGGGGGTAGGAGTGGTAGGTGGGGTTGGGGGAGTCGTTTTAATAATAATAATAATATTATTATTATTATTATTATTATTATTATTATTATTATATAGCGCTGAATTTTGTGCACAGACAAATCAAAGCGCTTTCGCACCAGTCATTCACACGCATGCATAACTCTAAAACTGGAATCAGTCCATCGCAGGAATGAAGCGCAGAAATGATAAATTTGACACTACCAAGAAACGAGAGGGAGAGAGAGAGAGAGAGAGAGAGAGAGAGGAGAGATGGGTGGGGGGCAGGGAGGGGGGGGGGGCAGACAGAAACAGAGAGATGGGAAAGAAACACAGACACACACAAAGAGACAGATACACAGACAGACAGCCACACAGACCGACCGACCGACCGACCGACAGACTACAGACAGAGAAAAGCTGACTAACATAGAGAAGCAAAACAGAAAGATGGAAACAACATAAGATAAAGAGTACTGTGTTATTCATTTTCTGTCTGATTCAGTGACACAGCCAGTAAACCTGTTCAGTGTTACCAGAGATGCGTTTATCTGGAGAAAGAATACACTGGATTCCCGTTAGTGATGGTCAGTGCATTGTTCTGGGTTCTGAGTGTGCATCTACCTTTTCTTTTTGTTTTGAATGAATGTCTGTGCCCTAGTCCATCAACAGCGAAAAAGCAGCGCCATTGTGTTTGCGTTGTTTCCATCTTATAACGGTGTTTGCCGGCCGCGTACACCGCTCAACTGTAAATGGTATTCGGATGTGTACATCAGCAAGACTGTTCACAGTGTACACTTATTTCTTTTTCTTTTTTTTTCTTCTCTCCATCAAGCTGATTTCGGAATAAACTGTCAATGCAACAAATGATTGTACATACACGCAAATTAGCACAAAGCAGTAGAATGGATAGAAGAATATGGCTACATGGTCATGGTTTTAATACTTTGATTCATTTTAAGTTGCGCAGCACAGCTATAATATCGAATTTTGGGTATCTGTTAAGAGGTCGTTATAATGATGATAATAATGATAGTATTTATATAGCGCTGAATCTTGTGCAGAGACAACTCAAAGCGCTTTCACACCAGTCATTCACACGCATGCAGAACTCTAAAACTGAAGAAGAAACTGAAGACAAGGAAGAGGCAGGGGAGGGAGGCTATATCTTGTGAAGAGGTGGGTTTTAAAGCCAGACTTGAAAGAGCTGAGTGCGGAGCGAAAGAGGAAGCTCATTCCAGAGACAGAGAAAGAACGGCGTCCAACAGTGGAGTGTTTGAATCTGGGTATGCGTTAACATTGTGGATCCGAAGCCGATCGTTGAGAGCGAGATGGAGTGCAGAGGTGGAGGCTGCCACAAAGATAGGAAGGGGCAGATTTGTGAATAGATAAGAGGTCGTACAGTGAACAATGCTTTGAAAATGGAATATTTCAGTGAATGATGTCGTTGCCATGTAATGGCATCTCCGTAAGGAGTCTATGATGCACTAGCCACATTAACTCACTCAGTACGGCCAGTCCTCTCTTCTCCTCTACACAGTCCCCTCGGATGTCCAGTGGGTGTCTGAATGACCCAACCTTTAGCTTCCGTCGTCAGAAATTGTGGTATTCTTTGTCAACATTCACCTCTTCAGTATAAGAGCCTTCCACTTGCAATATTTTGATGATGGTAATTGGGGTGAAACGCTGTTAACGTCGTCTCTTTCGCCGTTCGTGTGGAGAGAGTTAAAGTCAGGAACATACTACAGACGGTTTACCTGAGGCAGAGAGAATTGCGAACACAGTGTTCTCAGTTTTGTGTGCACTGAGTGACATCAGTTTGTCCGGACTGTACACTACTCGGCACGAACCTGCTGTTCTCCGTGCTTTACACGGCGTGGAAAACCCCAGCAGATTATAATGTAATGAACGATCACTATGCCAAGAAAGGAGGTGTTCTTGTGTGTGTGTGTGTGTGTGTGTGTGTGTGTGTGTGTGTGTGTGTGTGTGCGTGCGCGCGTGTGCGTGTATGTGTGTGTGTGTGTGTGTGCGTGCGCGCGCGTGTGTATGTGTGTGTGCGTGTATGTGTGCGCGCGCGTGTGTGTGTATATGTGTGTGCGCGCGCGTGCGTGTGTGTATGTGTGCGTGTGTGTATGTGTATGTGTGTGTGAGTGTGTGTGCGTGCGCGCGCGCGTTTGTGTGTGAGAGAGAGCTGGGTGGTGGTGGTGGTATCTAACACTACGCTGACACTACCACAGCCATGACGTAAAAGAACACATGACAGCGGGCAGAAGCGAGAAAAAAGCCCTACCCCCCCCCCCCCCAACAACTAATCTTCACGCTGGCCGCCACTGTGAAGGGAAACCCTCAATTAACCTGTTACATACCGCCGGTACGGAGTGCCAATCCAGCAACCCCTAGCAATCATTTCTGCACCGTTCTTCACACGGCGCTCAGTTTGTTGCGTTCAGGGTTAATGTGTACACATTTACCCACCACCCAAGGGAAGTGTGTGAGTGTGGGTGGTGGTGGTGGTGGTGGTGGGGGTGCGTAGGTGGAGGGGGGGGGGGACGGGAGAAGGACGGGTGGTGGGGAGGGGAGAGGGTATATGAGCACAAACTAAAGACAGACTGACAGATAACTGAGGAGTATAAACCACACGGCACTTTTGGCTCGGCACTGTTCGCGACCTGGATTAACAACAGGTTAACACTTAACCTGACAGAGGCCACAGTTTGTAAACTTCACAGAGAGATAGAGAGAAGAGAGAGAGAGGGAGAGAGAGAGAGAGAGAGAGAGAGAGAGAGAGAGACAGACAGACAGACAGACAGAGAGACAGAGACAGAGACAGAGGGTGATCGGAAATGTCCCAGCAACAGCAGTAATTAATAATGGTAGGCATACAGAGAGAGAAACTTCCTTATCTCCTTTATCCCCACAACCCCCAACTCCCACCCCCCCTCGCAACCCCCCCCCCCCTACACCCATCTGCGCGCAACCTTGTCCACACCACTCCCTAACAGTGTAGCAGCACTCAAATGAACCCTGGATTGCAGTTAAGTTGTCGGGGAGCCCGCGTCTTAAAAATCAATGCCTTATCGCACAACTTGGAATGCCCGGTGCACACGAGTTAAACTAGGCCAGTACGTGGGATTCATGGTGGAATCAACAACAGACCCCCCCCAAATCTCTCACCCCCACCGCCCCCCTATCACCCCCCCCCCCCAACCCCCCCGAGCCCCCAACTCCCACTTCGCCTGTACAAGACCTTCAGAATGAACTAAAAACGGCGCGAGCCTTGGCCCGACTGATAAAAAGCGAGCACCTGTTCTGAGAATTAAAGCAAACAAACAAAAAAAACAAAAACAAAAAACCCAAAAAAACCCCACAAAACAAAAAAAACAACAACAAAAAACAAAACAAAAAACAACAACAAAAAACAACAACAAAAAACAACAACAAAAAACAAACACACAAACAAACAAACAAACACAGCAACAACAACAACAACAACAACAACAGTAATCGAAGTA
This sequence comes from Babylonia areolata, assembly GCF_041734735.1. NCBI lineage: Eukaryota > Metazoa > Mollusca > Gastropoda > Neogastropoda > Buccinidae > Babylonia > Babylonia areolata. The sequence goes on along the minus strand of NC_134879.1, from coordinate 54,371,092 downwards.
ACATGTTTTATGTTCCCTGTCTCTGTCTGTCTGTCTCTTTCTCTTTTTGTCTTTAGAAAGAGAGAGAGAGAGGGGGGGAGACAGACAGAGAGAGAGAGAGAGAGAGGGAGAGAGAGAGAGAGGGGAGGGAAACAGAGATACAGACAGAGATAGACAAACAGAGACAGAGAGAGAGAGGCAGAGAGATACAGAAAGAGAAACAGAGAGAGGGAGAGAGAGAGAGAGAAACAGAGAGAG
>NC_134879.1:54355855-54358355 GCF_041734735.1 Babylonia areolata | reverse complement strand
AAATGAGTTGTTTTTCGTTATTTGTCGTTCATTGTCTGTTGACTATTGTTACTGACTCACGCGCCCGCGCATGCACGGTTACACACACAGACAGACAGACAGAACACACACACACACACACACACACACACCCATATGCACGCACTGGCATGCGCTCATACACATAAAGTGTGCGCGCACTCACCGTGACTATAATCACGGACGCACGCATGCACGCTCGCACGCGCGCGCAAACACGCACATACACACACGCGCGCGCGCGAGCGCGACAGTCGAAGAAAGAACGAACAAGCAATTGTGATTTTCTGGAAAAATGAATTGAATTTTCTTGACCAGCTTAAAATCTCTCTCTCTCTCTCTCTCTCTCTCTCTCTCTCTCTCTCACACACACACACACTCGTACCAGCCTGAAGGCCGCCCCCTCCCACCCCTGCCTCCTTGGTCCCCCCCCCCCCCCCCCCCCGCCCCCTTTCCCTCACACACTTGCGCGCGTTACACGCCTCTAAACCCACTATTTTAAACACTGCACCGCACAGACCAAAGATTTGGTCAGCCCCCCTAAATAGCGTCAGGTGACTTGTGTTGCCTGGAGGAGGCTAGCAGAGGGGTGGCGGTGGGGGGGTGGGGGTGGAGTGGAGGTTTTTCTTATTTGTTTGGGGGGTGGGGGAGGGAGGTATGCGTGTCGTGAGAGAGGTGGTGGTAGGGGTGGGTTCGGGTAGTTCTAAAGGGTGACGGAACGGTGGGGGGGGGGGGGTTGGGTTGGGAGCTGAGGTTAGGTGTGTGTGGAGGAAGGAGGGCGGGAGGGGGGGGGGAGAGGGGGGATGTCAAGACCAACTCTAAAACACAATACTTGGTGAAGGGGTATTTGCAGGTGCACACACACACACACACACACACACACACACACACACACACACACACACAAACACACACACACAGATACGGATACGGATACAGATAATTTATTCAAGTACATGTCATTGCCGCTCATGAAGGGGTGCAAACACATGAACAGATAACAAAAAAAACAAACAAGTAATACGTGGTTTTTATCAATAAAAACAAAACTTCGTTCATGTTCCAAAACATCAAGAGTTGATCGCAGTCTGAGTGTTTTACACAGATGGACTGACAAATCACGAATCCTAGAAGCCATGAGTAACGATAATTTAAGCTGACTGGGAAATACATAGAATTTAGGTGATATTTCCGATGTTCTTAAATCACACAGGACAGGATGTATTTCATTTTCTTACTCCTTGCTTCAAAGTTTGCCCATCAGATCAGTTGCATTATGTGTTCTGCATCGGTAATAGTGTATTGCAATTTCAGAAATACCAAGTCTGAATCTTGCCATTCATATTGAATACTTTAAGTGTCGATCTATGTTCAATGGTAAATACGTTTTAACAGCCGGTACAGTGCAGAATGTTCTCTAGACATTAAATCTCTCGCGATGACTAACATGAAAATATCATTCTTGCTATTTGCATGCAATTATCTTTTCTCAGAACACTGAGAAATTCGTCAATACCCTCTATGCTTGGTATAACCATACGTAACTAAATTAAAACACATATGCTTTAGAGCGGATATTTGAAAACCCAGTCTATCTTGCCACATGTATCCAGATCGAGAAAAGTTCGATATGTTTTTTGAAGTAACTTGTACATCTTACACACACACACACACACACACACACACACACACACACACACACACACACACACACACACACACACACACACACACACAGAGAGAGAGAGAGAGAGAGAGACAGCGAGAAGTGAGACAGACAGACAGACAGACAGACAGACAGACAGACAGAGACTGACACTGACACTGATACTGACATATTTTATTGTCCATTTAGCATAAAAGCCGTGTAGACAAGGGGGAATGTAAAGAGAAAGAGAGAGACAGAGAGACAGGCAGAGAGACAGGCAGAGAGACAGGCAGGCAGACAGAGACAAAGACTGGGACACGAGGTGAAAAGGAGAGGCAGAGAGAGAGAGAGAGACACAGAGAGAGACAGAGAGACAGAGAGAGACAGAGAGAGAGAGAGACAGAGAAAGACAGCGAGAAGTGAGATCAGATTTCCTAACGGACGCTCAGTAGGAGGCCTGGATCTGAAAGTTAATATTGATTGATGGCTGGCTTTCCGAATGGCGATCGATTTCTATCTTGTCATTCCTTTGGCACCTGTTGATACACGAAGGAGGAAATGGTGCACATGTATGTATGCATGTATGTATATGTCTCTGTGTGTCTGTGTTTGCCTGTCTGTCTGTCTGTCTGTCTGTGAGTGTGTGGCTGTGTCAGTGCAGTGCGTGCGTGCGCGCACGTGTGTGTGTGTGTGTGTGTGTGTGTGTGTGTGTGTGTGTGTGTGTGTGTGTGTGTGTGTGTGTGTGTGTGTGTGTGTGTGTGTGTGTGTGTGTGTGTGTGTGCATGTGAGTATGTGTGTTCTTTTTCTTTCTAATTAACTGTTCCACATTTTATT
>NC_134879.1:54338355-54353355 GCF_041734735.1 Babylonia areolata | reverse complement strand
GTGCGTGCGCGCGCGCGTGTGTGTATATACATGTGTGTGTGTGTGTGTGTGTGCGCGCGCGCGCGTGCGTTCGAGAGGTGTCAGGGGGTTGTTTGTTTCATTGTTTTCCACACCCAGCAGATCACTTTGTATCAACACAGGACGGTGTTTTGACCGTGAATTTGCGCCACACTCGGGACAGAAGTTGCTTTAGTTTTATTAATTCAATTATACAAATATGGTATAGAATATAAGCACACCTATCGAAAGAAAGAAAGCAAACAATAGTAGGGACATACAACAACCACAACCACTACCACTGTTGAATTACAAACTGGTCTGATCATTTAATGGATCTACATATGCATATTACAAAACAAACAAACAAAACAAACAAACAAACAAAGAAACAAACAAACAAAATCGATGTCAGTATACGCAGATAATGACATTGGCATGAACATTCTTGTTTTTCGTGTTGTTAATGATGATGCTGTTGATGTTGATGCTGTTTTTGTTGTTGTTGCTGTTACTACATCTGTAGCATGCATATTAGTTAAGAGGGCTTTTTTTCGCTTTCTTTTTCTTCCGCCCACCCTCCAACCCCACCCATCCCCCTTTTTTTTTTTTTTTAAATTCCACTACAATTCATGCGAAACAAATGCTTCTGTTCAAAACACACAATCATATCGTGACACAAAGTTGATGAAATCTGCATTAAAAAAAAAATAAAAAGAGATAGTTAATAATCAGTTTCCGTTTCTCATGGAGGCATCACTGCGTTCGGAAAATCCATATACGCTAACGTCACATCTGCTAGGCAAATGTCTGACAGTAGCCATCATAATCCAGTCCAATCCGAAATCATTGCAAAATGGAAATTTCGCTGAAGAGCGTGTGTGTGTGTGTGTGTGTGTGTGTGTGTGTGTGTGTGTGTGTGTGTGTGTGTGTGTGTGTGTGTGTGTGTGTGTGTGTGTGCGTGTGTGTGTGTGTGTGACTTGACTTGACTTGACTTGACTTGACTTCATTTATTGTCATAAAATCCCGAAAGATTAATAGACACAACAAAGAACAAAGGGAACAAAGAAATAAACGGTCATCTAATACGCATGCACTGAAATACATAGTTGGCGAGTGTTTTTTGACAGTCATCGCAGGTGAATAAATCACTTGGGTTTAGGATATTGTTTTGTATTCTTCTAGAGATCACATTTGATTGATGATCATACTGCTGTACAGTTGTGATTAGATGATTCCGCAAATTATGAAATAAGATACACGTGTGTGTGTGTGTGTGTGTGTGTGTGTGTGTGTGTGTGTGTGTGTGTGTGTGTGTGTGTGTGTAAATGCGTCACGCGCGTGTTCGCACATGTTTTCGTATTCGCGCGGGCGTGTGAATGTGTGCAAGATCCCACGACGTCTGTCTCTGTCAGTAGCCAGTTTCCGATCTGGGGGAAAAAAAAACCCCACTGATTTGTCACAGCGCATATGACGTGACAGAACTTCTTGCATCGATCCAAAAAGCCAGGCCACCTGACACCGCTGTCTGCAAGAACAAAGCTCAGAGGGCAATGGAACATGATGCCCCTCTCCATTGTCATCGCCCGATCATAGCAGGCTGTATATCAGTCGTCACCCGCTGGCTAGTGTTCCCGCTGACATGTGTGTGTGTGTGTGTGTGTGTGTGTGTGTGTGTGTGTGTGTGTGCGCGCGCGCGCGCGTTTGTGTGTGTGTGTGTGTGTGTGTGACTTGATGGTTCACAGTGTCCCCACTTACAGACACCAAGTGCAGCGATCTTGGCATGCGTTGTCAGTGTTTGAATCACCGGACACCATTGTCCGCAAGTCACTGACACAATCTCAGTAGGGGAGGGTTGGGAGGGTGGGGGTGGTGTGTGTGTGTGTGTGTGTGTGACTTGATGGTTCACAGTGTCCCCACTTACAGACACCAAGTGCAGCGATCTTGGCATGCGTTGTCAGTGTTTGAATCACCGGACACCATTGTCCGCAAGTCACTGACACAATCTCAGTAGGGGAGGGGTGGGAGGGTGGGGGTGGTGTGGGGGGGTGATCCCGCTGTATTTGCATGCGACTTCTTAGAAGTACGATTCCTCTAAAAACAAATAATGTCAGTCGATATTTTTGCGGTTAATTTATCTGACTTTCACGCAAACACTCGCACACGCGCATGTACGATCGCAATACACGTATGCAGGCGCTGGAATAAGAAGACTGGAGACCACGACACAAGTCCAGTCGATTGGCCATCCACTTCACGTCTTTTGGAAGTGTCGCTCCAATTTCCTGACCAACACTGCAGGTGTCTGTACTTCACGGGCCTGGCTCAGGCCGGGACATATTTGTATATGGAAAGAAGCATGGAGCGACAGCCTTTGGGCTTCGTTCTCACCTCAGGAGTCTATCACTGACGTCTTCATCGTTCGCAACGGTAACTTCCGTGCTGGTGAACAGACCTAGCAGTTAGTCACACACCAAAATGGATCTCCGACTGGAACACCGTGCATTCGTCGTCATCCTCCTCCTCATCATCATGATTCAATTATCATCATCATCATCATGATTCAATCATCATCATCATGATTCAATCATCATCATCATCATCATGATTCAATTATCATCATCATCCTCATCATGATTCAATTATATCATCATCCTCATCATGATTCAATCATCATCATCATCATCATCATCATGATTCAATTATCATCATCATCATGATTCAATCATCATCATCATCATCATGATTCAATCATCATCATCATCATCATCATCATGATTCAATTATCATCATCATCATCATCATGATTCAATCATCATCATCATCATCATCATCATCATCATCATCATCATCCCCATCATCATGATTCAATTATCATCATCATCATCATCATCATGATCATGATTCAATTATCATTATCATCATCATCATCATCCCCATCATCATGATTCAATTATCATCATCATCATCATCATCATCCCCATCATCATGATTCAATCATCATCATCATTTGTAGAAAACAGAATGTCCCAAATCTTGGGGTGGAAAACATACACACGTCAACTTGAACACACTCTTATTGTGTGTGTGTGTGTGTGTGTGTGTGTGTGTGTGTGTGTGTGTGTGTGTGTGTGTGTGTGTGTGTGTGTGTGTGTGTGTGTGTGTGTGTGTGTGTGTGTGTGTGTTGTGTGCCTCAAATTTGGGCCGGCGGGGGGTGGGTGGAGGAAGAAATAACAGCGTCAATTGATCGAATAAAAGCGTGTTTATCCAATTATTTTTAAGTACTGGATTTGCAAAGCACTTAGAGAACTTGCCTCTGCTTGTATTATAGCGCTATATCAGAATGAATTATCATTATTGTTATTATCAGTAGTAGTAGTAGTAGTAGTAGTAGTAGTAGTAGTAGTAGTAGTAGTAGTAGTATCATTATCAATTCACAATACACTGTGACAGAAGACAGAAATGAAGTCCAGAGGAAGAAACCAGACAGATCCTTCATCCAGGATGGAAACAGGACAGGTTGAGGTCCTTCACTCATAGTGGAGTTCCGGAATTGGTTATCAATGGTGTGTGTGTGTGTGTGTGTGGTGTGTGTGTGTGTGTGTGTGTGTGTGTGTGTGTGTGTGTGTGTGGTGTGTGTGTGTGTGTGTGTGTGTGTGTGTGTGTGTGTGGTGTGTGTGTGTGTGTGTGTGTGTGTGTGTGTGTGTGTGTGTGTGGTGTGTGTGTGTGTGTGTGTTGTGTGCGTGTGCATGTGCATGTGTGTGTGTGTGTGTGTGTGTGTGTGTGTGTGTGTGTGTGTGTGTGTGTGTGTGTGTGTGTGTGTGTGAGTGGGGCGGCGGGTGGATAGGGGGTTAAAACAGGAAAGAAGATAACGCAGGTCCTGGTTTGAATCAGGAACACCGCTCTTCGTGGAGGTCCGGACTGGGATTTTTGGTTTGTTTGTTTTACTCTGTGTGTGTGTGTGTGTGTGTGTGTGTGTGTGTGTGTGTGTGTGTGTGTGTGTGTGTGTGTGTGTGTGTGCGTGTGTGTCTGTGTGCATGTATGTGTGTGTGTGTGTGTCTGTGTGCATGTGTGTGTGTGTGCGTGAAAAGGTTCAGGTGAGTGTGAACGCTTCAAGTGAATCAGGAACTGCACACACTCGGCACACTAAAGACTTGAGAGAGAACGGAGAACCGACGATGGGGATGGGTGGGGAGAAGACTGGTTTGCAGTAATCCTCCAGAAGACTGGTTTGAGAGAGAACAGAGAAAGAACGAAGGGTAGAGAAGTAGAGGGGGGGGGGGGGGGCTGGCTTGAGAGAGAACAGAGAAAGAAATAAAGGGGGAGGGGAGTGTGTGTGTGTGGGGGGGGTGGTGGTGGCTTGAGAGAGAACAGAGAAAGAACGAAAGGTAGGGGGGAGGGGGGGGGTGGCTTGAGAGAGAACAGAGAAAGAACTTGTGGGTGTGGGGGTTGGGGTGGGGGTGGGGGTGGGGTGGGAAGACTGGTTTGAGAGACAGCAGAGAACGAATGAAGGGGTGGGGGGTGGGGGGGGGGGGACTGGTTTGAGAGAGAACAGAGAAAGAACGTGTGTGTGTGGGGGGGGGGGGGGGGGTGAGGGAGAGGAGGGGTGAGGGGAGGTGGGGGTGGAGACTGGCTTGAGAGAGAACAAAGAAACAACGTGGGCAGAATGGGGGATGAGTGAGACTTGCGTGGTGGAGAACAGAGAAAGAACGGGCGGGGGAGCGGTGGTGGGGGGTGGGGGGTGGGGGACTGTCTCGAGATGGAGCAGACAAAGAACGGGGGCCGGGGTGCGGGGGTGGGGGGTGGGGGGCAATCTGGCTTGACAGAGAACAGAGAAAGAACGGGGTAATGGGGTAGGAGGGAGAGGTGGGGGGGGGGGATAGCTTGAGAGGAAACAGAGAAAGAAATAAAGGCGGGGGCGGGGGTGAGGTGGAGAGACGGGGGGTGGGGGGGGGGGTGGGGGGGGGGGGCTGGTTTCAGAAGGAACCGAGAAAGAAGGGAGGAAGGGGAGAGAAAGACTGGTATGAGAGATATCAGAGAGACAACATGTGGGTTGTGTGTGTGTGGGGGGGGTGGGGGGTGGGGGTGGGGGGGTGGAGACTGGCTTGAGAGAGAACAGAGAAAGAACAGGGAGACAGGGGAAGGGGTGAGGTTTGGGTGGCCGTGTAAAAAGCAAGCGGACGGAACAAATTCGTGTACATGCATGTTTTATTGTTTGTCAGTGATGATTCTGTGAGAAAGACAGGACAGTGTGGGACAACGCGTGGCTCAGTGTGTGTGTGTGTGTGTGTGTGTGTGTGTGTGTGTGAGTGTGCCTCTCTCTCTGTGACTGAGAGAAAGATATTTTTGTGCGTGCGTGTACGTTTGTATACACCTGTGTGTGTGTGTGTGTGTGTGTGTGTGTGTGTGAGTGTGCCTCTCTCTCTGTGACTGAGAGAAAGATATTTTTGTGCGTGCGTGTACGTTTGTATACACCTGTGTGTGTGTGTGTGTGTGTGTGTGTGCGCGTGTGTGTACGTGTGTGTGTGTGTGAGATACCCACGCGCGCGCGTGGGTATGTATTTGTATTGGTGTGTGTTTCTGTGTGTGCGCACGTATTTGCGTCTACGTGTGTGCGTGCATGTGTACGCACGCACGGATTTATGTGTGCGTGTGCCGCAGCGACGATTCTCTTCACAAAACTGATTTACTACAATATTCCCTTTCCTTTCAATTCTCTTTCTTCTTCCTCTTCTTCCTTTTACCAAACGAATGCGATGCTGATGACAGAAAAACTGTTCATCTGCTATTGATTTCTCACACAACTCTTCAGTTGTGCAATACATGAAAAGTATTCAGACTATTCTCGATAGAAGCACGCCTCTTAACATGTAATTAAACACCCTTTTAATCTTGTTTCCCCGTTTCACCATTCATACGCCCGTAGCCCCGGAGGCACCCCCCCCACACACACACACACACGCACAATACACACACAGGCGCACACTTACGCACACACACACACACACACACACACAGAAGTGATCAAAGCTTTATTTATTGTCATTCCAATTCTTCCCGAGAATAAAGATTTCCATAATAAATAACACCCTCAAATTCAAAGCCCAATAGACATTATATTAGGAATCCTGATTCACAACTTCGGCACACAGAACTACAAACAGTCAGCATTAAATATAACAGGTATACATGGAACACACTGTGGCTCATCGCTTTGCTTAAATTAATATCAGTGACTGACGTAACCTCGAGACAACAGCAAAGCGAGAACTGCATGATCAATGTTTTCTTCTCAGCAATGGGAATTCATTTACAGCTTCAGTCTTCTATGAAGGACTATGATTTCTCAGTTTACTGGAAGGCAAGTTTGTACAGGCTGGTAGCGCTGCAGCGCTGGTGGGGGCCAGTTGTCCTTTGCCCACTGCCATCAAAACCCTCTTGACCGAGACAGCGTGGATGTAACTCGGGTCACAGACTCTCCACAAAAATCAAATTCTGTCCTTCTTCTTTTTCTGCGTTCGTGGGCTGCAACTCCCAAGTGCACTCGTATATACGCGAGTGGGCTTTTACGTGTATGACCGTTTTTAACCCGCCATGTAGGCAGCCATACTCCACTTTCGGGGGTGTGCATGCTGGGTATGTTCTTATTTCCATAACCCAACGAACGCTGACATGGATTACAGGATCTTTAACATGCGTATTTGATCTTCTGTTGCGTATACATGCGAAGGGGGTTCAGGCACTAGCAGGTCTGCACATATATTGACCTGGGAGATCGGAAAAATCTCCACCCTTTATCCACCAGGCGCTGTTACCGAGATTCGAACCCGGGACCCTCAGATTTAAAGTCCAACGCTTTAACCACTCGGCTATTGCGCCCGTCGTATGAAATTCTATCCAAGACAGACGGGGAACAGCAGCATGTATTTGCCTCATCTCCTGTTCTGATGCTCGGAAATCGGACACAACCATCATACGGCTGGTACACGTTGGCTTCAGTCCAGCCAAACTGTCCGCTTGTCAACGTTTTGAATCATGGAAGCAAATCATGGGAGGAAACATCAAGTACATTTTCTGAGATTATATATATATATATATATTTTTTTTTTAAACCGTGATCAGCACAGTTGAAACACTGTATGACCGTATATCGGGGCGCTGAATCGGGAAAGAATCATGAACAACAACAACAATAATAATAATAACAATGAAAGAAACAAACGCCTCGCTAACTGGGCAACTGGTTGTCCTCAGAATTTCTCACACCCTCACCCCTTTCCCTCACCCTAAATCCCCCCACCCCCCACTCCCCCATACCCCCCATTTTCGTATCTTCAGCCCTCTGTTATGTCTGTGCAATGCAGGCACGGGTGTCTTGGCGCACAGTGCAGGTGGTAGTCACGCGACACGCGGGGAGGGGATGGGGGGGAGGTGCGGGGTAGGGGGTTTCGGGGGAGGGAGAGGGGTGAGGCGGGGGTGGGGGGGGGCGGGGGGCGGGGCGTAGTGAGGGGAGTGGAGAATGGGGTGGAGGGGGAGGGCAGCGGAGTAGAAACGGGGAAGGGTAGGTTACGAAAGGAGGTGGGGGAGAGGAAAGAAAGATTATTATTGAGCAGAGCTGTGAAAAAAGAAAAGAAAAAAAACCAAAAAACAAAACAAAAAAAACAAAAAAACGGGAAGGGGCGTGGGGGGCGTGGGGGTGGGGTTGGAGGAGAGAAAGATTATCATCAAGCACAGCAGTGAAGAAAACACAGAAGAAGAAGAAGAAAAAGAAAAACCAATAAAACTTCGGACTGCCGATCTGCGCATCACTGTAACTTGGGGAGAGGGGGTTGGGGGGGGGGGGGGGGGGTACATGCGGAAGAGCACGATAGCCTTCAAGCGTTAAATGGAAATCGAATTTCTTCTCATGGCAAAAGGTTTTATTTTTGATTTAAAAAAAAAAAAAAATCAATATATATTTTTTTTCTCTTGGTTCTATTTTTGTCGGGTGCTAAATGGAAATCGAACATCTTTTTCACGGCAGTCCTCTCTTTCGCACTCTCCTTCCACCCGCTTCCTTCCGCTCTGGCACTGTATTCATTCAGCATCAAATGGAGGAAACAGCACAGGTGTCACTTTCTGATGATACAGTAATAAATGCACACACACACACACACACACACACACACACATATATACACACACACACATATAAATAAAACAAAGTTGAAAACCAACACCTATTCTGTTAAACAAGAAAAAAAAATATATACATATATGTGTGTATATCTATCTATCTATCTATCTATATCAGTGTGAGTATATAAATGTGTTTGTGTGTGTGTGTGTGCGCGCGGGGGGGGGGATGGGGATAATAGATAGATAGATAGACAGACAGACAAACAGATACACACATAGATAGATACACAGATAGACAAACACCCAGATAGATGAGTTATAGATGAATAGATAGATAAACAGATAGATAAAACAATGATAAAATAACAACCAGCACGGGAGGAACACCAAACATGAAACAGTGCTTTTTATGAAACAGGCAGACAGATAGGCTAAAGTCAGAAAAAACATATCCGTGATTAGGGATAAATACATCAGGTATCTAACCTCACTTGAATTAAGAACCAAGAATATCTAAATAAAAAACAATAACAACAACAGCAAAACAAACAACGACGTATAACCAGACAAAGCAGCAGCCTTCTATGAAATCAACAACAACACCTCACGTTTCCAAAGTAATGTTAAGAAACACTTTTCTGGCTAAAGAAAAAAAAAAGAAAAAAAAGAAAAAAGAAAAAAAAAGAATAGATTTTTCTGTTGTGTAATGTCAGCAGTTGTTCAGTGAGTGAGGCCCCGGCGGAGCTGTCAATATTGACGTTGGTCTGAAATAGTCGGCACAACACAGTCAAAAGGAAAAAAAAAAGTCCCATGGATGTGTGTGTGTGTGTGTGTGTGTGTGTGTGTGTGTTTGTGTGTACGTGCGCGCGCGCGCGCGTGGGTGTGAGTGTTTTCTGAGTCAGCTCCATGACAACATCTTGTAAGATAGGTTGCCGTTTATGAGTTTCCTATATATACAGTAAATCCTTTTAAATTGTGTTTCAGTAACGTAATATAGCCTTTGCGCTATTAAGATCAAACAAGATTCTGACGCCGTATCTAGCTTAATTGTATAACATCATTAAAAAAAAAAAAGTGACGAAGGTCTCTGTGTGTTCGAAAAAAAAAATAAAAAAAAAAAAAAATATATATATATTTATACCCGAGCATACAACAGTCGAGACGCTGTCTTCCACAAGGCTTAGAAACGGTCACGGCGACACTGGCTGTATGACACTGTGACAGTCCGATCAAAGGTCAGACCAGTTTGACAGATGCGTACCGATCCCAGTGATTACACTGCCACACACAGCAGTTTGCCACAGGACTGGCAGTCAGCTCAAAACGAGGAAAAATCCGACTTGAAAAGATACCCACTGATGTGGACGTCCAAGCGAGGCCCGGTGTAACAGTGTCAAACTAACCCCCTCCCCCCCCCCCCCCCCCCCCCCACACACACACTGCTAGGTTTTACCTCGGGGTAACTGTAGGCTGGCTTCGAATAACAGGGAAAAGAAAAAGAAAGATCACCAAAATCAAATAATAACCTACCCCACACTTCCATGGTTCCCCCCCCCCCCCCCCGCCCCCTCCCAACAGGTTGTTTCAGTGGCATGTTCTCCATAAGCAGTGAGGTGAGGATAAAATCAAATCAAACCATGTTGCTGATGGCCCAAGTTGACCACAAAGGGACTGTTCCAGGGCTGAACACTTCTTAACACCATTTGAACAGAAGACAAAATAATATTTAAAAGTCAAGAAGAACAGAGTTAGAAAGACCAGTTCACCTACGTCTCCCTCAATCCACGTAGAGATATAGACAAACTTTAAAATATTGGAAAAAAAACATGAAGAGACCAGTTCACCTTCGTCTGTTTCAGTCCACGTAGAATTTAATTCATGTCAAGAAGGAAAGAAAATACTCCGTGGAATCAGCAGTAGCAGAAATTATATGTGTGCTGCGTATCACGTGCACGTAGGAAAACTCCCCAGCAGTTCACTGGAAGCTGTTGAATGAATCGAAGAGGGCAGTGGGAGGTGTGTGTGTGTGTGTGTGTGTGTGCGTGTGTGTGTGTGTGGTGGAGGGGGCAGGGGGCTGGAGGCGAGAGGAGGGAGGGAGGCACGGAGGGTGAGGGGTGCAACAGTCAGGTCAGCGTGACACGGAACAGGGACATGAGGAACAGCAGCGGAGGGAGGTGGAGCATGAGGAGGGTGGGGGTGAGTCCCCCGCCGCCACACGTCACCGCCTTCTGGTCGTTTCTGTCAACACACGCACAGACACAACACAACACACACACACACACACACACACACACACAAGTGCACAAGTTGAATGACTTGACCATGCTTGAATGAAAGCATGATGAAAAATCAAGAAAACGAGCGAGAGCGAGAACGAGAGAGAGAGAGAGAGAGAGAGAGAGAGAGAGAGAGACACACACACACACACACACACACACACAGAGAGAGAGAGAGAGAGAGAGAGAGAGAGAGAGAGAATGAATAAAGAAGCAATGAAAAAAAAGTACTAAAACCAGACCAATCAATGAGAAGAACATACAAACAGTAGAAACAGCAAAGCCAAAGATCCCAAGTGAAGAAACAACAAAAAGTTAAAAGAAATAAACAGATAAATGAAGAAATAAACTAAACAAACAGTTAACATAAATAAACAGATAAACATTTAAAAAAAAAAAAAAAAAAAAAAAAAGAGAAACACTCCTGCATGACGTAAAACTTTCACATTACACCAAACCATTCTAAATCATAACACAACACATAACGTGACATGACATACCGTTGAAAAATATTACCCTCGAAAAGGGGGAGAACACGATATATTTATTAACTTGCATATTGCACCACACCACATTGCATCACAATGCAGTAAAGAACATGACATGGAATGGCATTGTATCACATTAGGTTACAGGGCATTACCCACCCACACATAGGGTGATCAACATGTAAGTTTGACATTACACCACACCACATCACATCATTATGCAACACATAACATGACATAACATTAAACAACAACAACAACAACACTATCCACGAGAATAAAGAACATGATATAAAACTGCCACATTGTACCATACTACATAACATCACAAAACAGCACATAACATGGCATGACATTACACCACATTACATTACAAAACCATTGCCCACAAGAAGGGAAAACATGATACAGGAACGAAACCAAACTACACTGCATCACAATACAACACACAACATGACATGACATCACAACACGTTACAAAACATTATCCACAAGACGGGAAAACATGATATAGGAACGAAACCAAAGTACATTGCATCACAATACAACTCACAACATGACATGACATCACAACACGTTACAAAACATTATCCACAAGACGGGAGAACATGACATAAAAACGGTCACATTACAGCACACCACATCATTTCACAACACACGACATTACACAACACTGTTTCAAAACATTGTATATCACAATAACATGACATTACACCACATCATCTTACAAAAGATTGTACACAGGAAAGGGGAACATGATATAAAAACATTCGTGTTACACTATACTAAATTACAACACATAACATATGACATGACTCTAAATTACGTTACAAAACATTACCCACAAGAATGCAGAAAAATATGATAAAACACTTTCGCATTACACCTGACTATATTACATCACAACGAGTAACACGATATGGCATGATATCAAATCATGTCGCAAAAAAAAATATTATGCACAAGAAGAGAGAAAAAATATTTTTACATAAAAAACAACTTTTGCATTACACCTTTTTACAACAGGTGACATGATATCACATTTCGTTTCAAAATATTACCCATAAAAAGAGAGAACAAAAATCAAGAACAACAAACAACAGTGAAAAAAAAAAGCTTTTTGGACGACAGAACGCTACAACACACCACATTATAACTTAAAATATCACATTGCATCACGTCACATCACATCATACTACGTTACCCACAAGAAGGGAAAACATAAAAAAAAAACGTTCAGCAAGACACCACACGACATAATCATCAAAACGCAACACATGACATGACACGACACTACACGATATGACATGTCAATCATTACCCAGAGGGCGGCAGAACCCGATACAAGGTTCCTGCAGGACGCTGGACAGAGAACTCGGAAGCCATCAGCACCATCATCTCTCCTGCAACACCACGGGGGTCGGGGTGTGTAATGAAACGAAACGAAACGAAAACGAAACCGAAACAGAAATGTGACGAATTGTTATTTTTTTCACGAGGGTTGTGGAGTAAGTACAACTGCGTTTTTTTTTTGTTTTTTGTTTTTTTGTTTTGTTTCTTTTCTGTTTTTTTTTTTTCATTTACATGTAGCCATCAAGGACTAAAAAACAACAACAACAACGACAACAAAACTACAAAAACACTATCATGAATCAAAGTAACTCTTGTAGTTAAAAAGGTCCCATTGTCTTATATGGTCATCGGGGTAGCGGGGTACCAACTGCGTCTTGGGCTCAGCGTATGAAGACGGGAGACACACCGACACACACCGACAGATAAGCCTGCCTGCCTACTCATCCGTCGGACCGACGGGAGACTCCAACACGAGACAGGGACTCAATCCTCTCCTTCCGCAACGGAAGTCAAGTACACACTTGGGTAGAGTGAAAAAAACAAAAAAGGAAGTAAAGTTTGAGGAAGTGTCTGGGTTTGTTCCAATGTACCTTTTATTTACCTGTGTGCTAGCTGAATCGGTAGCGTAAGCAGCACTGACTTGAAGTTGTGTACCATGTGTAATGGAGAGAGTTACCACTCTTTACTATTTGTTAATCATATCGTCTCCTGGCCTCATTATTTGTTAATTTCCAGAAGTAAAGTGCCTTTCCCAGTTAGACAGCATCATGCTGAAACGGGGCCTCGAACCCTAATCACTGGTGAACACTAGCGCGAAAGTGCAGAGCCTAACCGATTGTACCACGGCGCAAAATGTAGCAGGAACTAGCACCAAATCTGCATGGACAGCAATTCAGAATGTCTGTGTCTCTGTCTGTCTCTGTCTGTTCAAAATGTATCTGTCTCTCTCGGTCTATGTCTGTCTCAGTGGATGTGAATTCACTGTCCCGACTGCCACAAAAGTCTATGAGACCTTTAATCTTTACGGGTTTTTTTTCTGACACAAAGAACACAAAGCGCTGGTCTCCCAGTACTTAAAAGTTCCCTGACAGAGGGGATACCTGTCTGCATTACCACCCAAAGCAAACGGACTAAAGCCTGGCCCATGGACAACAGGTCAAGATTCTAGATTCAGTTTCCTTTCACCCCCTTTTGGGGTACCGAGGATTAGAAAGAAATGAACAAATGAACATACCGAACATGACAACGACTGACGAATGAACAGTGTCAACAACAATCCTCTGTTGAATACAATGTAGAACAAATGCATGCTCGTATCACTAACATGATCCTATTACTCCATTCATTCTCAAAATACATCCACACATTCAAAACATTAGAACATTCTGTAAAACTGCCTCGTAATATTACGATAAAGAGCAACGATAAAAACCATCTCTTACATAATCACTTCCACACGCGTTCAGGGAAATCCGTCCACAACTTTTGTGTGTGGTCTGATCCTGTTTACAGACACACTAACGAACCAACCAACCAGCCAACCAATCAACCAACCAGTCAACCAACCAACAAACCAACCACCCAACCAGCCAGAAAACCAACCAACCAACCATTCAGCCAACCACCAAGCCAACCAACAAACCACCAAACCAACCAGCCAGCCAGCCAACAAACCAACCATCCAGAAAGCCAGCCAGCAAGCCAGCCGACCAGTCAGCCAAACACCTAATTAACCAACTAATCAACCAGCCAACCAACCAACAAATTAGCAAAATAACCAACCAGCCAGCCAAACAACCACTCAACCAACCAACCAACCAGCCAGCCAGCCAACCAACCAACAGACACGAAAATCAGCACAACCACCCCTACAGCGGAGGCCGTCAAAAAACTGACCGTCAGGGTCTTGCCCAAAGGCCAGCAGAAAGGGTTCTTTGGGGTCACGGGCATGGCAGGGACACCACGACTTGGGGCACACAGGCCACGGGCGGCTACTCCACTGTCCTGGTGATCCCCCCTGCTTGTCGTCCCGCAACAGACTGATCTCTCTGTATGGGGACAGAAAGAAATAATGAAAAAACAACAACAAAACACGCACACACACACACACACACACACACACACACACACGCACACACACACACAACAACAACAAAACCCAACCACAATGTCATGGGCTATGTTATTTGTTGTTATTAATTCAATTTAAGTCTCTGTAAGTATTTTGTTCGTTTATAAGCTAAGGCTGAGTAAAAAAAAAGTAAATAAAGTGGATAAGAAAAAAAGAGAAAACATACAACATAAATTGTTAATCTCATTACTGTGGATGAAACAACATTTCATTTCTTTTCAAAACGTGTCTCTCAACATAAATACACTTGTGCGAAACGATTCTACACTATATATGACCTTAAAAAAATTGCCAAAATGATTAAAAAAAACCAACAACCCAAACAAACAACAACAACAAACACACACACAAAAAAAAACAAAACAAAAAACAAACGTGAAATAGATAACAATAAAGAACCCTTGCAGCCGCTTGACATCAGCGATCAGAAATCCCATTCTCACATAATCAGAACCAGCTGTTGCTGCTCGAACATCTCCCCACCACCCTCTCTCTCCCTCTCACAGACACAGACACACAGACACAGACACAGACACACACACACACACAACCCCCAGAAAATCCCCTTTACAAATTGATATGCATTACTGCTCTGTCGCACACACAGCTCGCGAAGACTCTTCGGCGCGACACGTCC
>NC_134879.1:54290855-54333355 GCF_041734735.1 Babylonia areolata | reverse complement strand
ATGTGTCATGTGGGTGTGTGCATGTTGTTCCTGTTGTTGTTGGTGGTGGTGGCGGTCGTGTGGTGTGTGTGTGTGTGTGTGTGTTTGTCTCTGTGTGTATGTGTGCCGACAGACAGACAGAGACACAGAGAAAGTGTTAACACAAGTATTTGTTTTATTCTCTCTCTCTTTCTCTCTCTCTCTCTCTTTCTCTCTTTTATTGTGTCTATTTATTTGTTCGTCTGACTATCTATCTGTCTGTTTGTCTCTTTCCAATTGTGCGTGATTTCATTCACTTTTGTCGCATCCCTCTCCCCCCCCCCTACCTCCCGCAAACAACCCCCACCCTATTTTCACCTTTTCTCGCAGCTATTGACTGACTGGTGTATATTTTAACTGCGACACTAAAACCTGTAATTAGACCTGTAAAATTCGAAATGTGCCATAGCTTCGTAAGTAGTCTTGATCAAAAGGTCAAGGATACAATAGGAATCACTGCAATCAGTCCGGCTGGGAAGACGATAATTTCTCTGAATGTTCTGGAATGACCTTGGATAGTACACAAACATTCGATGGTGTTTTGACAATTTTTTATGTAAAACTTCGATGCGGTTCTAGACGAATGTTTAGAAGATTTCGACCGATTAATGGCGAATGTAAATTCGAATTCGATGCAGTTTAGACTAGTATGTGTAAATTTTTGATCTAATACTAATAGGAATAGAAGTTCGATACCATTGGGTAACCAATGTAAACATCGAAAGACATGTTGTCTTCTTTGGTAAATTATTGTCATGGTTTTTTTTTTTGTGTGTGTTTTTTTTTTCGGGTTTATTATCGTAAAAAGTGGAAGGTTTTATTCACTGAACCGTGAAATGCATGCTGAAAATATGCTGAACGGTCGTTTCCACTAGCCAAGAACGTTAATTTTTTGACAGTGATTCACTCCTCGTTTAGAGTTGTAACGAAATATCAGCGCCATTTTTATTCTCAAATGCTTATATGCATACATTGTATTATTATACTATATATCAGAAAGGGACGCATCCATAACACCAAACCCTGATAAACAGAACACACATTTTCTTCTTCCATGTTTGCGGTGGCATTTAAAACGTTCACTTACGTCTATTGCAAGTGGACTTAAATGTTTATAACCGTTTTTACTTTCCAGTTCAGACAGCCGTACTCCAATTTCCGGAGGAGAACACAAATCAGTTCTGCTATTCATAGAAATTATGGACACCCAACAAATAATGCAGAAAAGTGCAACATGACAATGGCATACTAATGCAACGGCGGTTATATAGATGTGTGTCAGACGTGTGCGCCGCAACTGTATGAAATATGGCCTACTCCTATCTCTTATTTACGTAATGAATTACCCTGGCTTAACCCACAGCTAGTTTCCAGCCTTGACGAAAGCTATAAATATCATTTGCTTCCAAAGTGTTATATCGCTCCGAACGGGCTGTACACATCTTGGGGATGTGTTTGTGTTTGCACTCGTAATCTGTGTAAAATACAGGCGACACTTTTTGTTCAAACAATAAAAAGGATCCGGGAACAATAGTCTTCAAAACCCGAGATAAGAGTGGTGTGGTGGTCTAGTTGTTACGCGTCCGCCAAGGAAGCGAGAGAATCTGACCGCACTGGGTGGGATACCATACTCGCCATTATTTTGAATGTGTGCAGTAAGGTTGTGGGTGTAAGACAGGACAGTTTGTGTGATTTGTACAATGTCAGAGTTCGACAGAAATCCACAAGCATTTCAAGTGACAACGGCCATACGCTGCCAAATAATGGTCAACTCCCACCTTCAGGCAAACGTTTCTGTGTTTCGAAAATTAAAACAAACAGAACCAAATGCAGCTTTATTTCAATGTCAATCCAGCTATTAAATAACAGTAATTAACAATCAGATGTGTGACTGAAAATGAATGCCAGAGTATATCTGCGTGGTATATGACATCTTACCTCAAAGTACTATAAATTGCACCCTTCTATTATATGTCTATGTCAACTTTTAGTATACTGTTATGTCTAACCTTTAACTGTGATTATTACTGCATGTGTGTATGGCTGTGATAGTGTATGTATGATTTACTTTTTAAGGGTTTCTATTGTTGTTGCCTACTGTGATTATTGATTGTAATAATGGTTAGCCCTAGGTTTACATCTTAATATGGTTTATCTACATACATGCTGAATGTCTGTAATTTTCTTGTGTTCTTTTTCTGTTTTATACCACATATGAATTTCTCTTGTTGAGATAATAAAGTATTCTGTATTCTCCTCCTCCACTACACATTGAGTGGTGGTCTTGACACTAGTAGTTCGGATGAGACGATAAACCGAATTCCCGTGAGCAGCATGCGCTTAGCGCACGTAAAAGAACAAACGGCAACAAAAGGGTTGTCCCAGGCAAAATTATGTACAAAAAATTCCACTTTGACAGGAGAACAAACTCACCTGAAGGCAGAAAAAAAGGTGCCGCCGTGCTGTAGCGACATGCTCTCCCTGGGGAGAGCAGTTCTGAGTTTCACACAGAGAATTTTGTTTTTGATTTGTAGCAAAAAACAATACAATAGAATGCAACACATTCATTCGTCTGAAAATAGTCCTCAAAACTGAGACAAGCGTAAATGTGTCCTTATCTGAAAATCCCCCCCCCCCCCCCACCCCAACCCCACCCACCCCTAAAACAACAACAAAAACAACTGTTACGAGTGCATGTGCACCAACCTATCTGAGAGCAGTTGTTGACGACGGGACTGTAACAGTAGTCTCCCTCTTTGAAGTTCCAACCATAGTTATATCCCTTGGAGACGATGTTGATTTCCTCAAAACGGTCGGAGCCGGTGTCACCGCAAAATATAGCCCCCGTTCCTGACACCAGGCAGAACAAACAGACAACTGTGTGAATTCCACAACACTGCACTGGTTAGCATGAGTGCAATATAATTACAATAATTTGTTAAGATGTCATAGGGAAGGCAGTCAGAGGGCAGATGTGGAGAGATGGAGGGAAGGAGGCAGAGAAAGTGAGTGAGAGAGAGAGACAGAGACAGAGAGAGACAGAGAGAGAGAGAGAGAGAGAGAGAGAGAGAGAGATGGAGGGGGAAAGAGAGATGGGGGTAGAAAAATAGAGAGGGGAGAGAGGGAAGGAGGGCCAGAGAGAGAGAGAGACAGACAGACAGAGACAGACAGACAGAGACAGAGACAGAGAGTTAGAGAGAAGGTAGGGGCAGAGTGTGAGACATGGATGGACAAACACCACTCTCACATCCCGACAGACAGACACGCATCGTGGGGGATGATTCCAGAAAAACTATGCGGGAGATTGGGAAGCAAAGTAAATCAATCAATCAATCAATCAATCAATCAATCAATCAATCAACACACACACACACACACACACACACATATATATATATATATACACATAATATATATACATACATTCATATAAATGTTAAAAAAAAAAAATCCATTTACCACATGGACGACGACGACGATGATGATGAAGATGATGGGGTTGATATTACTAATTTTACTGCTGCAATAAAATCAGCAAAGAGAGAGAGAAAAAAAGAGAAGAAAACAAAAGACAGGTAAAGAAAGAAAGAAACAAAGAAAGAAAGAAAGAAGACTGACAACCCCTACCCCCTCTACGGGCTCTGTCCTGGCTGCACCTCCAGGGGTTGAAGAAGCCGAGGGCGAAGATCTCTGGGCGGGCAGGGGGCTGGTGGTGGAGGAAGGGGTTGGAGGAGGGGACGTCATACACGTAGGCCCTGGCCGAGCCGCCGGCACCCTGGAAACCCTGTCTGTCCACATCCACACGGAGAGCCTTGCCCAGGAACGACTGCCTGTTGCGGGGAAGGGGAAAGGAGGGGGGCGGGGGTTGAGGGGATAGACAGACAGGTTGATGAGTTGGCTGGATTGTTTGTTGTAGTTAAATAGCCAATTTAACAACTATCTGTACGTCCACACTGAAAGCCTTGCCCAGGAACGACTGCCTCTTGGGGTGGGAGGTTTGGGGGGGGTGGGGGTGGGGGAGGGGGGGTGCGGAGGTGAAGTTGAGGAGATAGACAGCTAGGCTGATGAGTTGGCTGGATAGCTCGGGATTTGAAAATTTATAACAAAAACAGATACATACATACCTTACATCATAACAGTTTGTAAAGAAAAAACAAAAACAAAAAGTTGGCTGGATAGTTAGTTGTGGTTAATCAGCTAGTTAACAACTATCTGTTCACGTATACACGGAAAGAACTGCCGGGAGAGACTGGCTGTTTGGGTTGGGGAGGGAGGGAGGGGGAGGGACAGATAGGTAAGTTGATGGGTTGGCTGGATAGTTGTAGTTAATCAGCTAGTTAACAACTATCTGTTCACGTACACACGGAAAGAACTGCCCAGGAGAGACTGGCTGTGATGATGGATAGTTACTTGCCTGTTGTTGGGGGTGGGGGGGGATAAATAGATAGACTGGTGGTGGGTTGGTCATTTAGTGGGCTGGCTGAATAGTGACTGCTCATTGGTTCGTTAACTCTCTCCATACGAACGGCGAAAGAGACGACGTTAACAGCGTTTCACCCCAATTACCACCATCAAAATATTGCAAGCGGAAGGCTTTTATACTGAAGAAGTGAATGTTGACAAAGAATACCACAATTCTGACGACGGAAGCTAAAGGTTGGGTCATTGAGACACCCACTGGACATCCGAGGTGTCTGTGTAGAGGAGAAGACAGGACTGGCCGTACTGAGTGAGTTAAAGTACTGTCTGTCCACGTCCACACGAACAGCCTTGCATTGGAACGATCAGGAATAACTGACTGTATGGCGGGATTCGATGTAAAGACTGATGGGTTGTTTGGTGGGTTTGGTTGGCTGATTGGTTGGTTGGTTGGAGTAGAGTGATGGCCTGGAGGTAACGCGTCCGCCTAGGAAGCGAGATAATCTGAGCGCGCTGGTTCGAATCACGGCTCAGCCGCCGATATTTTCCCCCCCTCCACTAGACCCTGAGTGGTGGTCTGGACGCTAGTCATTCGGATGTGACGATAAACCGAGGTCCAGTGTGATAGCATGCACTTAGCGCACGTAAAAGAACTCACGGCAACAAAAACGTTGTTCTTTGCAAAATTCTGTAGAAAAATGCACTTCGATTTATTCATTCATTCATTCAAATCAAATTTTCATCTATCTCTATCTTGCTTACACAACCAACCAACCACACAAGGGCCAGACAAACCAAATCAAAGCAGACACAAAATCAAACAAACCAAGCAAAATCGAACCCTGTCAAATCGACAAACAGGAAACTCACAAGTCCTGTGCATGTTCCAAAGACTCATTATAGTTGTGTCCGGCGCCGTCCCCAGTGAAGATGTACAGATAGCCGTCATCCCCAAACAGAAGCTGAAAGCAAATCATATCACTCTGTTTATCGCCCAGCCGACCGTCAAGTGCCATTTCAGGGCTGACTATACGTCAGTTCTTACAATGTTGTGTGTGTGTGTGTGTGTGTGTGTGTGTGTGTGTGTGTGTGTGTGTGTGTGTGTGTGTGTGTGTGTGTACAACCCAAACTAATGTTAAAAAGTCAATCAAGATATAAAAAAGACCCGGCGGTTCATCCGCGTCTCACTCAGTACGTGTACACAATCAAATCAGGACAAGAATGTTGAAGATAACGTTAAAAAAAAAAGTACACGCCCATTTCAGTCCAAGTAAAATTTGATTCTAGTTTAAAATGTTGATTTCATTCAGTAGAAGCTGAAGATCACAGCACTCGTCTTAACACACACACATACACACACACGCGCGCGCGCGCGCGCGCGCACACACACACACACACACACACAAACACTCACACACCCCAAGTCTGTCTTATTTTGTTAGCTCGTTTATACATGTATTGTTTAAGAATTGTTATTGAATTAAATGTTTTAGGTTATGGTGGTATTTCTTTTATTTCATTCATTTTGCATTTATCTTCTTTAAAAAAAAAAAAAATCTTTCAACATGTATATTACACCATACTGTATCTAGTCAACAATTCAAATAACACACATTTGCTCTACACTCTACCTTTACACCCTTCCAAGCTCAGAACAGATTAAACCCTGATAACACAAAGTTTTCATTAACTTCACTTTTATATTTCTGATTGTATATTCATTCACACAATCTCATGTTTCTATCACTCTTCCTTCCGCATTATCACATCCCATTTCCATATCCTTACATAGCATCATTCACACATGACGTACATCAATAATGATGGAACGTCGGTATACAACAGACGTGCTACTGATTATTCATGATGTCGTAAACGATGAGAAACAAATCCTAGGCCATCCAGCAGTGGGATATTCCCTTGTACACAGCACAGTCACTGACCTCCACTTCACATCTCGCGCTGCTGTGCTCTTCAGCCAATGACGGACGGACGGAAAACGTTAATGTCCGTGGTAAGTGTGAATGCATCCTGGGTTAATTAAGAATCCGCATAGGTCACGGCAGCGTGGCATAATTATTTTGACAACTCAGCAGAACACACCATATCACACGTACACACACTGCGACCGCCACCACCACCACCCTCACGCCAAACGACATGCTCGATGCTGCATGATATTTGCATGGCAAGCAACGATAGCAACAATAGGGAACGCAACAGCATGAATTAAAGCAAGCTGATAAATCTGTCAATTTAGTTTTGTTTGTTTGTTTGTTTGTTTGATATTGCGTGGCTTGTCACGTGTTGATTTCTGCCTTTCGTACATTCGAGCATGATTTATCTCATCTGTTCATACGATCATAGATGGCCATTACAAAGCTTGTCCAGCAAGCTCATTATCACACACACACACACACACACACACACACACACAGATAGATAGACAGATAGACAGATAAAGCTATTCTGATGTTACTTCATTGAACCAATATTTGTCTAAACAAAACCGAAGTAAGGTGTGTTCCTGACGAACACGTGAAACTGATCCCTTCAGGGCAAATGTCACCGACCTGACCCCCATTGGCTCTGGCTGTCGGCTGCTCCACGTGCAGGAGCTGTCGCTCTGACGTCACATCCACCACGTCATCGTAGGCCTGGAACTCGCTGACGACAACACGATCTGTCCCAGCGACAGTGGTGACGTAATAAACGAAGACGCGGCCTCTGCGCGTGTGGTTGTAGTGTGGGTGAAGGACCAGGCTTAGGAGACCTGTACCAGGGTTTATTTCGTTATTTTACTTTTAAAAAATCATTTAATCCATTACGGTAATAGGCAACAGTAGTAGTAGTAGTAGTAATATCGACCTTGTTATCCGTGCCTTTTGAAATGTTTGTTTTTCTTTCATATATTCATTTATTTTTTTTATTCATTTATTTTGTCATTTTTTCTGTTCATTTATTTATTTATTTATCTACTAATCTATTCATTTGTCTGTTCATTCATTCATTGTTTCATTCAACATGATTTTCAGCACAAGCCACAGTTACAGTAATAACCTTCATAATTCACCCACATGGAGTGTGGTTACTGTGCATACAATTATCAAATTCATTTATTTACTTGTTTATTATCATAAGATCATAATCAGGAGAGCAATAAGTAGTATGTATGAACACAATCATTATCACCACGACCTTCACTATCAATAGCAGCATTAGGAACAGTTACAGCAGTGTACTAACTGCAGTCGTCGTGTTTGATGACTAGAATAGGTAATCCATTTTTCAACGGAACTTCAATACTGTGATGCTTTGCGATAGGCGCGCGCCGTGTGTGTGTGTATGTGTGTGCGTGCGTGCGCGCGCGCGCCCGCGTGTGTGTGTGTGTGTGTGTGTGTGTCTGTTCGACTCTGTGTGTGTGTGTGTGTGTGTGTGTGTGTGTGTGTGTGTGTGTGTGTGTGTGTGTGTGTGTGTGTGTGTGTGTGCGCGCGCACGTCTGTGTGTGTGTGTGTGTGTGTGTACGTCTGTGTGTGTGTGTGTGTGTGTGTGTGTGTGTGTGTGTGACAGGGATGCGAAGTGACACGTACGTAAATACTCCCGGATACTACTCGCATGCACAGACACAGACACAGACACCGACACCGACACCCAGACTCACACAGATTATGTACATGCGGGACACGCTACATAGGCCATGGCATAATGTCTCAAACTTAAACTGACTGTCGCAACACTCTCGTCATCCGCATCCATCGGAAAAAAAAGAAAAAAGAGTTCCTAATTCTGAAATTTGTAACGCCCCCTGTTGTTGTGACTATATAAGCCTTTGGTGAACTTGAAACCTTATACAATCCCTGAATTATAATGTGTTTTAAACATCCGTGTTGAACAAACGGGATACATATAAACAGTACAACAGCTGTCAGAGAATTGTCTGTGTCGAGTACAAAATTTGTTCATGCGTATCCCTGTGCTCTGTTATTGGTGTGTTTCCTCGCTACGGTTTGTTGAATGCTGTCAGGTTTAGGTCGTTTTTCCTTGAATCCAGTTGGCTTGTCAATGGGCTGTCATCATGCAGGTGTATTCCCTATTATAGTTTACATACTGTTTTCTCTCTCTTCCTCCCTTCTCTCGTGGGTATGCCGGTGGTATCTGTCGGTTACATTTTTGGCTCACTTGTGTAAACAAAGTGAGTCTATGTTTTAACCCGATGTTCGGTTGTATGTCTGTGTGTGTGTGTGTGTCCGTGGTAAACTTTAACATTGATATTTTCTCTACAAATACTTTGTCAGTTGACACCAAATTAGGCATAAAAATAGGAAAAATTCAGTTCTTTCTAGTCATCTTGTTTAAAACAATATTGCACCTCTGGGATGGACACACACACAAAAAAAAGAATGAAGCCTAATTATATGCAAACTGCATTTACTGTTATATTTATATTTTTTGTATTTGGCACTTTGATCTGATATTCTGACCCAACAACAAGAGCAGTCATTATTATCATTTTTTGTTCAAACAGGAACTTCTTTTGCTAAGCATGGAAGTTTTATTTATTTTTTTGCTAACGTTTTTGGTGCAGATAATAAAAAAGGGAAATTACTCTGTAATTAATGCTAGGGGACTTAATTCGAATCTAGTTAGGACTTTTTTTTTTCTTTTTTTTTTAAAGCGAAGCTTTATTATAACAAATACAGAACACATTTTAACAATTAGATTTTTTTTAAGTGTATCACAAGTGAGTCTTGAAGGCCTTGCCTCTCTTGTTTTTTTTTGTGTTTTTTTTTTCACTCTGGAAATGCTGCGTTAGGCGTTTCCTCCGCCTCTTTTGTATCCCCCGTTTTTGTGTGTGTGTGTGTGTGTGTGTGTGTGTTTTATTGGGGGGGGGTGGGGGGGTGGGGGGAGTGTGTGGGAGGGGTGGGAGGGCGGAGGGGTGGGGGTGGGGGTTCTGCTCTCCATTTCTGCCTTCGATACCCAAGTGGACCATTAGCCCAGTGGAAGAGAGCCCGACTTTGAAACGAGAGTCCCTGGTTGGTTTCCCGCGAGGGCACAGATTTGGTTTTTTTTAAAATCCCCTTTGACCAGACCTTGAGTGGTGGGCTGTGAGATAGTTTTTGGTTGAGACAATAAACCGATGTCCCATGTGCCGCATGCGTTTACGCGCACGTAAAATAACCATTGGCTACAAGAGGATCGTATCTGTTGGAATTATGCAGAAAAAAATAGCTTTGACTGAAAGAAAAAAGCAACAACAGCACTTAGTTGAAGTCCGTGGGGTTATTTGTCTGAACATCTTACTTACCTAGTTGTATGCTAGCTGATGGGAAGCGCAAACGCGAATGGTTTGCATTATGTGTCTTTGTCTTACACAGAGTAATAATACTTATTTATTGTTTAATCCCCACCCCTCTCTCTCTCTTGCTGTTAAGATGACACATTTTTTCGTATCATGGTAAACTGTACATTAAACTGTGGAGGTGCATTTATGTATGTATGTTTATATATCTGTGTGCATTTATAATATGTGTGTGTGTGTGTGTGTGTGTGTTAATATATATATATATATATATATATATATATATATATATCATATAGTGTGTGTGTGTGTGTGTGTGTGTGTGTGTGTGTGTGTGTGTTATGCGTTTGACTATCAGAAATGGTTATATGTTTATGCATGGACATGTGCCCTGTTTGCCTTCAGGGCGGGATGTTTAAAAAAGCATCTGGATCTATTCCACTTCCTCATAAAAGAACATTCAAGTAAAAATTCAGTTCAATTCTCTCTGTCTGTCTCTCTGTCTCTGTCTCTGTCTCCCTCTTTCTCTATTTCTAAGATCTTAATCCTCAATCAGATATCGTTTTTATGTTTTGAGTCTCTCTCTCTCTCTCATTTTCCTGAATGTATTTTGTAATGTGTTGGGTTTTATGACGTATTCGAAAACGTTTGATGTTGTGAATGGTCTGTCCTTTCAGACTGGAGATATGGGTTTTTGATTACACCCCCTTTCTCAGCTCTCCCCCACCCCCTCCTGTGCGTTTAGCCCTGATACAGCCTTCACGGTTGGTTGATCTGTACACAACATGAATTAAACCGAAGTGAACGGAACACACAGGATCTTTTTTCTCTCTTTTTCTTTTCGTAATGTGTGAATATGTATTGTAAACGCGGAATACAAACCACGTAGAAATGTTTATATATATATATATATGTCCAAAAAGGAAAGCGTTAGGAGAGAGAGAGAGGGAGAGAGAGAGAGGGGGGAGACAGAGAGGGAGAGAGAGAGAGGGAAAGAGAGGGAGGGAGAGAGAGAGGGCAAGAGAGAGACAGAGAGGGAGAGAGAGAGGGAGAGAGAGAGGGAGAGAGAGTGAGGGGGGGGGGGGGGGAGAAAGATGCAGTTATTTTGTAGCTGGTGATAGGCTGTTTGTTCCACAACACACTGAGTGTACAGGGACTGTGGACTGACAGAAACACTCTCATTCGCTTGGCAATGCCTGTTTGGGCGACAGATGAACGCTGAAACGCTAACGAAACACCAGTTCTCAAAAAGTTTGGTAACATATCGACTGAACGTCAAGCAGATCATTCGGATACTCTCTCTCTTTAATTGAAAAGTTGTTAATTTTAATAACCCTTTTTTACCTGTCGAGTTTGTTCGACTGTTAGCACACTGGGCCCCTGTGTTGAACATGCAGTGTGCACGATGGATATCTATTGTCATTACTATTATCTTTACTGTTGATGTTATTATTATCATTATGATGCTGATGGTGCTGGTGACAATATGTAGCCGTGTACCCGAGTGGTATTATTATATTATGAAAGGAGTACTGCTACAAAAGTGGCGTCGCCGACAGGATTTTGATCCTTGAAAATATCCTTACGACAGGATATTGATCACAGTATAGATCCAGATTATTCCCTTTAATGTTTCAATTCTTTCATCCAAATTCTATCCATCCCTAAACCACAGCCCTTTACCACCAAGTGTACTTTTTTCACAACTTCGCGCTGTGAGTCAGGATGTGTTAATTCCCTAAAAATCTCTTATGAAAATTAAAGCCCCTTGCCAGTGTACGCTATCACATATAGTCATCGTGGCAGGCAAGAGTGGAATGGACCCCGCCTTCCTATGCCAAGCCCCAGACAGAATGTATGCCTCTGTAGATTCTCTGCCTCGATGGCCGCCGGTAAAAGATTATGGGACATTTAATCTTTAACACTAATGGAAATGGGAGAAGGTTATTTCACCTTGCATCAGTGACAGCCGCTACAATGTATCACTGCCAGGTATAACAAGTCCACGCAACCGTAATGCTATGTAGGCCAAGGTCACATACTTGGTACTGTATGTGTATCGACATGGCAAAGATTTTGACAGGATAGTCGCATGGCTTGGTGCTATGTTGCATGGCATGACGCTTATTCTGTTCACATTCCTTAACTAAGCGCGTGTGTAAAAGTTTATTTGACTGGTTCAGTGTGTGGATTGTGTGCTGGGTGTGAACGTGATTTGACTCAAGTCTTGAATGGGCCCTGTCTTGCAATACCTGTGTGAGGACTGGCGTACTGGCCTCTGTGCACTCACCTCTCTGTTCTCCAGGCCGGTCACTGGTGGTCACCCGATCAGTGATGTTCAAAAACACCGCCTCTCTCTCCTTGTTCTCGGCAAGAAAGGCGCGAACAAGCCCTCTCTGTTCCACGACCAAAGTCAGCCTCGGTGAGGAAGCATTACGACCCGTGACGACATATTCCACGGGGTTGTGCAGTTTATCCACCTCTTTCTTCAAACACAAACACGGTGACGTCACGTCGTCTGCTGTTGAGATGCGATTCGACACTAACAACACAGTTATGGTTAAGAGAACACTCGAAACTAGTTCAGACATTTCTTCTTCTTTTTGCCTTCTTTCTTTCTTTCTTTCTTTCTTTTCTTTTTTACACTCTAAGATAGCCAATTCCCCCCTTACTTGCCTTGCTTTACGCTTGATTATTCCCCCTTGGTCGTCAATGCGAAGTTTCAGACAGGAAAACGAGACACTAAAAAACGACGAGTCGTGAAACTTGAAGCGTTGGCCTACTTGTCTACAGTTAAACGGCTTGAAAAGCAGACGACGTGGCGCGATTCGAAAATGGAGACGACGACAGTTAAGGTGAAGGGCTTCCTGTGAAGAGCGATGCAGCGGGCGCGTGCGAGTGGTGTTCTCTCGTTCCTTGTGGCCGGAACCTTTTTCCTTTCCTTTGGTGGTGACGAGACCACGCAATCAATGTTGTCGCCTGGGGAAGCCAGACTGAAGTCCGGGGTCAGCGGCGTTACTATGGTCACCTGTTGTTGGAAATCCGCTTGAGTGGGCGAGGTGTGTGTGTGTGTGTGTGTGTGTGTGTGTGTGTGTGTGTGTGTGTGTGTGTGTGCGTGCGCGCGCGCCCATGTTTGTGTGTGTGTGTGTGTGTGTGTTTGTGTGTGACACTCACAGTCATGGCCAACCACCCACTCACCCACCACACAACTGTTGGACTTCCTTACACCCATCCACGTCTCTCTCTCTTTCTGTCTGTCTGTCTGTCTGTCTGTCTGTCTGTCTCTCTCTCTCTCTCTCTCTCTCTCTCTCTCTCTCTGTGATAAATATCTTCCCATTAGTTGTTGTGAGTGTTCCTCCACTTTCACTTTTTCCATCTCCCGCCTTCACACACACACACACACACACACACACACACACACACACACACACAATGATAACACCACCTCACCCCGCCCCACACCCCAATAAAAAGGAAATGTTTGAGACTATAATACCGTAATATAAATCAGAACTGTTAACAGGCAACAGATGCTGAGCTTAGGTGAAAACAAAGCAGGAAGCTTTTTTCCTTTGACAGGCAAGTCGATCAAAGGGAGACATGATTAATTGCATATGACACCTGTTCACTCACAAAAGGAGAATCCCACGTACAAAATCATTGGAATGTATGTTGTTGCCATGGGAACGAGCGACAGCAAGATCAGCGCAGATGGGCGGACCGTACGTTGCATGTTTGTGTATGGTTGGGAGGTGGAGGTGGGGTGGATGGGCAGGGAGTAAGTGAGTGGGGGGTGGGGGGGTGCGCGCTTGAGTGCGCGCGCGCGCGCGTGTGTGTTTGTGTGCACGTGCGCGCACCCCAAAACAGAAATTGTTACCAGTGCCGGTTGGGGGAAAACAGGAACAAGTGTAGGGAGCAGTGATGCTGCGGATGAACGGCCCATGGTGTCAATTCAGCCCAAGGACATGCTGTCAAAAATACATTTTCTTGGTATCGACAACTGGGATGTTTATTATCCACTGAATAAATTTTCAGACCCATTACAGCAGCCAGCGCTTGGTCAAGTGAACAAATAAAGTAGACAAGAAAATGTTTACGGCAACCTGATCTTCTTCTTCGTTCGTGGGCTGCAACTCCTACGTTCACTCGTATGTACACGAATGGGCTTTTACGTGCATGACCGTTTTTACCCCGCCATGTTTTTTTGATCAGGCTACCTAATCAGAAAACACCCTTCCCCGTTCAATTTGAAAACCTTTTTTAATTTCTTTTTTTTAAGGAACAGTTGTTGTTTATCAGATCTCTCTCTCTCTCTCTCTCTCTCTCTCTCTCTCTCTCTCTCTCTCACACACACACACACACACACACACACACACACACACACTTGTATTTGTATTTCTTTTTATCACGACAGATTTTTCTGTGTGAAATTCGGGCTGCTCTCCCCAGGGAGAGCGCGTCACCACACTACAGCGCCACCCCCACCCCACCCCCACCCCCATTCTTTTTTTTTTTTTCCTGCGTGCAGTTTTATTTGTTTTGCTATCGAAGTGGATTTTTCTACAGTATTTTGCCAGGAACAACCCTTTTGTTGCCGTGGGTTCTTTTACGTGCGCGAAGTGCATGCTGCACACGGGACCTAGCTTTATCGTCTCATCCGAATGACTCATCCGAATCCACATATACACTGGGGACATGATCGTATTTATTACAAAAAAAGTTGTATAAGTTTACTCTTTTACTCTCAGTAAAGATCCTTTTGACTTGAAACACTCAAACATGCACACGTAGACACATATACACATACACACGCACAAGTTGGTCATATGCCCAAGTTGTTCAACCTCCAACTGCTGTCGAGCATTTTTGATAGTGGTCAACAAAACACCTTCCACCCATCTACGAATATCCTGCATAGAATCCACCCAAACTCCTTAATGAAACAGACTAGGAGTGTGAAATAACACAAAGAAAGAAGGAGAGAAAGAAAATAAAGGACAAAATCATTGTTCGACATGCGCAGAAGTGAAACTTAAAGCAAGTAATGTTGGTGAAAGAAGTATGTGCGTTGAGTGAAATGGGTGTTTCTTTTCTAAATGAATATTCATAATGATTTACGCTTTCTTTTTTCTTTTTCTTTTTTTATGTGTCGTGTTTTGTCCATATTGTTCCCCCCTCCCCTTCCCAATTGTGTATTTCACAAAATACTCTGTTTATATGTTGCATCTTTTTTTCTTTTCCTTTTGCATTGTTTTTTTCCATATCGTTCCCGCTCCCCTTCCCATATGATTATGTATTTACGTTAAATTTCGATGTGTTACCAAATTGGATATATTTTTTTTAAGTTAAAAAGAAAAGAAAATGAAAATAAAGGACTGTTGCCAACTGAAAAACAAACAAACCCAACAACAACAAACAGGCAAAACTGCGGGAAGACACACGGGCAGGCAGAGAGAGACACAGGCAGGTAGAAAGTCAGGGGGACAGACAGGAAGACAGACAGGGAGACAGACAGGCAGGCAGGCAGGCAGGCAGACAGACAGACAGGGAGACAGACAGGGAGACAGACAGGGAGACAGACAGGCAGGCAGGCAGGCAGGCAGACAGACAGACAGGGAGACAGACAGGCAGGCAAGCAGGGAGACAGACAGACAGGCAGACAGACAGGGAGAAAGACAGGCAGGCAGACAGACAGACAGGGAGACAGGGAGACAGACAGGGAGATAGGCAGGCAGACAGACAGGGAGACAGACAGGCAGACAGACAGACAGGGAGACAGACAGGGAGATAGGCAGGCAGACAGACATGCAGGCAGACAGGGAGATAGGCAGGCAGACAGACAGACAGGCAGGGAGACAGACAAACAGACAGGCAGACAGGGAGACAGGGAGACAGACAGGCAGACAGACAGACAGACAGGGAGACAGACAGACAGGCAGGGAGACAGACAGGGAGACAGACAGACAGGCAGGGAGACAGACAGACAGGCAGGGAGACAGACAGGGAGACAGACAGACAGGCAGGGAGACAGACAGTGAGACAGACAGACAGGCAGGGAGACAGACAGACAGGCAGGGAGACAGACAGGGAGACAGACAGACAGGCAGGGAGACAGACAAACAGACAGGCAGACAGGGAGACAGACAGACAGGCAGGGAGACAGACAGACAGGCAGGGAGACAGACAAACAGACAGGCAGACAGGGAGACAGACAGGGAGACAGACAGACATGGAGACAGACAAACAGACAGGCAGACAGGGAGACAGGGAGACAGACAGGGAGACAGACAGACATGGAGACAGACATGGAGACAGACAGACAGACATGGAGACAGACATGGAGACAGACAAACAGACAGGCAGACAGGGAGACAGGGAGACAGACAGGGAGACAGACAGACAGGCAGGGAGACAGACAGGCAGGGAGACAGACAGACATGGAGACAGACAAACAGACAGGCAGACAGGGAGACAGGGAGACAGACAGGGAGACCTACAGGCAGGCAGGGAGACAGAGGCAGTGAGGAGTGGAGGCGGGTGGAGATTTAAGAGCCGCAGTGGAGATCGATACATTTTGCGGCTGCTGTGGGGAGAGCGGAGGCGGCGAACTCTTCTTGATGTTGTTTGCCGATCCACTCTGGTGGTGTTTGGCTGGCCTGGTCTGGTCAGCGGCAGGCACCAAGCACGCCGGGCTGATAACTCTTCTCCCTGCGTCTTGGTTATGAGGCTTGTGTGTGTGTGTGTGTGTGTGTGTTTGTGTGTGTTTGTGTGTGTGTGTGTGTGTGTGTGTGTGTGTGTGTGTGTGTGTGTATGTGTTTGTGTGTGAGTTTGTGTGTGTGTGTGTGTGTGTGTGTGTGTGTGTGTTTGTGAGTGTGTGTGTGTGTGTGTGTGTGTGTGTGTGTGTGTGTGTGTGTGTGTGTGTGTGTGTGAGTGTGTGTATGTGTTTGTGTGTTTGTGTGTGAGTGTGTGTGTGTGTATGTGTGTGTGTGTGTGTGTGTGTGTGTGTGTGTGTGTTTGTGTGTGTGTGTGTGTGTGTGTGTGTGTGTGTGTGTGTGTGTGTGTGTGTGTGTGTGTGTGTGTGTGTGTCTTAGGGGGCCCTGGTGGGCTAGGAGTGGGGGCTGTGTGTCTTCTCCTTTCTTGGCCCCAGCCATCTCATGTTTTGGGTTAATATGTTTCTGTGTCTTGGACATGGTATCGTCTTCTCATGTTTTGGGCAGTAATTTTCTTGCGTCTTTGATCTTTTTAGAAGTCTTCTCAATGCGTGTTTGCCATTGGTCTTTTCATGTCTTGGTTATAATATCCTGTGTCTTGGACATTGGTCTTCATTGGTCTTCTGATGTGTTGGCTATAATTCTTCTCCTTTGACATATGTCTTCTCCTGTCTCGGCTATATAATTCTTCTCATGCATTGGCCATGTGTCTTCTCATGTCGTGGCTATTATCTCTCTGTGCCTTGGCCATATGTCTTCTCATGTCGTGGCTATCATCTCTGTGTGCCTTGGACATAAATCTTCTCCTGTCTTTACTGCAGTCTTCTCATGCCTTTTAACATCCAGTGTCTTGGACATAAGTCTTCTTATGTGTGGCTATAATTCTTCTCCTTGGACATATGTCTTCTCATGTCTTGGCTATCATTTTTCTGTGTCTTTGCCGTATGTCTTCTTCATGTCTTTACTACAGTCTTCTCATGTCTTTGGTGTGGGTTTAATTCCTCATGTATTGGCTGTAAGTCTTTCCATGTCTTGACTGTAAGTCTTCTCATATCGTCGCGAATTTCCGGACTGGGTAGTGTAATCTTCTGTGTCCTGCATACAGGCCTGTCTACAGAGAAAGATCCGGCGCTGGTGGCTCAACTTGGGCTTCTGCACTGGGAAGTTACTTCATATATATTTCCTTTGTTCTTTCTCATTCATGTTCAGATGTAGTTTATCACTTTTGAGAGAACATTTTCCAAGGGAAAGATCGAACATGATGGTTGTAACCAGTATTTAGATAACTGTTGGTTTTTGTGCTCCCGAATTTGGGACATTTGGTTTTCTACATTAGATGAGGATGATGATGATGCTGATTTGGCGCGCGGGGGGTCTATTTAGTTTTGGGACTACTTGGCAATGCTATACTCTCATAACATATCCCGGTGTCAACCAGGCTGAGAGATATAAGACACCTGCAGTGTTGGTCAGGAGATTTGAGCAACAATCCCAAAGTTGCATCCGTGAAGTGGATTACCCATTGACTTTCCGGTAATCTGACCCACAGTATTGGTGAAAGGTTTGCTGATGGCTGGTTAAGCCAGTGCGCTTGCCGTGATTATTTATTTGAAAACAAATCTGAGAAATTTCTGTCACATTGCCATGATCTCTATGTAAAATGGAGGCATGGTTTTACGTCGTGTTGTTTTGTTTTGCTTTGTTTTGTTTTGTGTGGTGTGGTGTTGTGGCGTTGTGTGGTGTGGTCTGATGTTGTGTAGTGTGGTGTGGTGTGGTGTTGTGTGATGTGATGTGTTGTGGTGAGGTGTGGTGTGATCCGATGTGGTGTGGTGTGATGTGGTGTGGTGTGGTGTGTAGTGTGATGTGGTGTGATGTGGTGCTGTGTTTCGTGATGTTCTATGTTTTGCGTTGTTTCGTGATGTATCGTGTTTCGTGTTGTGCTTCGTGTTATATTGTGTCTCATGTGTTGCTTTCTAACATGATGCGTTGCACGCCAATGGAACGTGTTGCTTTTGCATTCTGTTGTGTCATTTGTTTTTATTTCACTGTATCTGATTTTATTGTACTGCATTGCATTTTTTCCGTACAATATTTCCCCCGATCACACAATCTTTCCACCATCTCATGCTGTTCTCAATGATTGTTTTATTCAGCCTCCACTCACATTAAAAAAAAGCAACCTACAATCACACAGAGACATATATATACTCACGCAGAAACGAAAAGGCCAAAAACCAAATAATCAAATAAACAATCTTTAAAAAAAATGGCGTCAGATTGTGAAGACAAGTTCTCTCAATAAAAAGCACCCTAAATTTTCAGACAGAGAAAGCTGTTGTGACTTTAAATTAATTTAACTAATGCAACAGAACGCAACGCAACGCATTGCTACACAGCACAACACAGCACAAGGCAGTCACCATTCTGTTCATGCCGATTTTGTTTTTCCAAAGCCTACAACCATCGAAGTACAAAATGGAAAGCTAAGAAGCTGAACTGACATCACCACATGATACTGGAACGACGTCCTGTCAACCAATGACTTTTCCAAGCACCACAGCTCGATAAAAAAACCCAGAAGATAACAATAAAATAGAATAAATTAAAAAGAATAAAAATGGCAAGACACAAGGCATGTTCTCTCATTGATTGAACGCTTGTTCGCTGTCTGTCTTCTGCTGTCTGGGTCTCGTCTTCAACCATCAGACGTACATCCATCGCTTCGAACTGCGCTGCACGAATGAACACAGATCTCTCGTGACTGCAGTTGTTATGGAAATCATTGATGATGGTTATGAGTTACAGTGTTGATAGATAGTGATGGTGCGGCAGTAATATTAACAAGTTTAATAATACCACAACAACCACTTCTACTGATGGTGATGGCGGCTGTGGTACTGGTGGTGGTGGTGATGATGATGTTGATGCGTTCTGGCGTTCGCGACAAACCTACCCGTAGAGAGAGAGAGACAGAGACAGAGACAGACAGACAGACAAAGACAGAAAGAGAGAAACTGGACAGATCTCCCTTCTCACTCTTCTCGACTTGTCAGCCGCCTTTGACACAATAGACCATTCAATCCTTCTTTCCCGTCTTCATTTTACATTTGGTATCAACAGCACTGTTCTAAACTGGTTCAAATCTTATCTCACTGATCGATTCCAGTCTGTCATTGTTGATAATTTCCAGTCTGAACCCGTTAAAATTGAACATGGAGTCCCACAGGGATCTGTTTTAGGCCCAGTGCTCTTCACACTGTACACTGCTCCTCTCACTGAAATTATCAACCGCCATAATGTCAGTCATCATTCTTATGCTGATGACACTCAACTCCAGAAGAGTGATACACCTGAAAAACTGCCGTCGCTCTTGCAAGAAACATCCAACTGCTTCCTGGATATTCAAAATTGGATGACTCTCAATAAGTTACAACTGAATGCGGACAAAACTGAAGCAATGATCATAGGAACTAAACAAAAACTCTCTTCCATCACAACTGACACAATCGAACTTGGCAGTACATCCATCCCTCTTTCCAGTTCAGTCAGGAACCTCGGCGCTGTCCTTGACAACACACTGTCCATGCAAACATTAATCAGTCAGACATGGCAATCCTGCTACTGTCAATTGCGGCGCATCAGTTCCATCCGGAAATATCTATCCATTGACGCAACATCTAGACTTGTCGTTGCTCTCATTCTCTCTCGTCTTGACTACTGTAACTCTCTATTGTCTGGTTTGCCTGCTTCATCCATTCAGTCCCTTCAGCGCATACAAAACTCTGCTGCCCGACTCGTCCTCAGAAAGAAAAGATCTGAGCACATCACTCCTCTTTTGCAACATCTCCACTGGCTCCCTGTCTCACACCGAATAAAGTACAAGATCAACACTCTATGCTACAAATGTATTCACAAATCAGCCCCTTCCTATCTCTGTGGCTGCCTTCACCTCTACACTCCATCTCGCTCACTACGATCAGCTTCGGATCCACTCCATTTACGCATACCCAGATTCAAACTCTCGGCTGTTGGCCGCCGTTCTTTCTCTGTCTCTGGACCTTGCAATTGGAATGAACTTCCTCTTTCGCTTCGTCAGGTCCCCGCACTGAGCTCTTTCAAGTCTGGTCTTTAAAACCCACCTCTTCCTAAAATAGCCTCCATTCCCTGCCTCTTCCTTGTCTTCAGTTTCTTCAGTTTTAGAGTTATGCATGCGTGTGAATGACTGGTGCGAAAGCGCTTTGATTTGTCTCTGCACAAGATTCAGCGCTATATAAATACCATTATTATTATTATTACTTCGACTTTCGTCACTTCACCCGGGTCTGAATGGGTTCCTGACTTCGGTCTGGTGGAAAGCTGAGAATGAGAGGAATGGACCGGCCCGCCTTCCCTATGTCCAGCCTTACACACAGTGGATAGGATTCTTCTTCTTCTTCTTGAACTTCCTCTTTCGCTTCGTCAAGTCTCCACACTCAGCTCTTTCAAGTCTGGTCTTAAAACCCACCACTTCCCAAAATAGCCTCCCTTCCCTGCCTCTTCCTTGTCTTCAGTTTCTCCAGTTTTAGGGTTATGCGTGCGTGAGAATGACTGGTGCGAAAGTGCTTAGATTTGTCTATGCACAAGATTCAGCGCTATATAAATACCATTATTATTATTAAACTGAAACTGAAACTGAAAACTGTTTTAATGCCATTGACATTACAGTCCTATTGGCATGGGACACCTCATAATAATCGTTTAACAACACAAAAACAAACAAAACAAAAACAGCATGAATACATGAATCAAAATCGAGAGAGAAAGACAGAAGGGGAGGCGTGGGGGGGATGAGGGGGGGGGGGGGGGGAGACAGAGACAGACAGACAAAGAGACAAAGGCAGAGAAAGACAGGCACAGAGAGAGAACATTGCTTACACAGGTCGCTTCACCATGTCTTCCCTGAACTACCGTGTGTGTGTGTGTGTGTGTGTGTGTGTGTGAGTGAGTGTGTGTGTGTGCATGCGAACGCACGTGCGTGCGTCTGTGTGTTTCTGTGTTTTAGCCAGCAGCTTCCCACTGCTGTCATTTGGACGAATTAGTATATATATATATATGTGTGTGTGTGTGTGTGTGTGTGTGTGTGTGTGTGTGTGTGTGTGTGTGTGTGTGTGTGTGTGTGTGTGTTTGTGTGTGTGTGTGTGTGTGTGTAAAACGGAGAGGTGCGGAGGGAGATCGGGAAAAATGGGAGTTGGTGAGCTGGAAAACAATCGTTATAATTCTATATATATATATATATATATAAAAGAAAAAGAAAAAAAATCACATGAAAACAGAAGAAACAAACTCCCATGACAAGTAATCAAGCCAATTACCGTACACTATACACCGCCGAGATACCATCACCCGCCCTCCTCTCTCCCGCCCCCTCCTTCCCCCTCCTCCTACCCCTCTTCTCCTCCCGTGCCACACAGTGACATGACACACACTTTCATCGCAGCCTCCATACAACACGAGTCACAAGCACTTCCTACCACACACATTACTTCCGTGTGTGTGTGTGTGTGTGTGTGTGTGTGTGTGTGTGTGTGTGTGTGTGTGTGTGTGTGTGTGTGTGTGTGTGTGCTGCAGTGAAAAGTGACATTACAAAGCAAGAGAAAATAGAAAGAAAGAAAACGAAATACAGCCACATACATACAGACACAAACACAGACAGACACAGACACACACAGACAGAGATACACACACACACACACACACACACACACACACACACACACACACAGAGAGAGAGAGAGAGTACAATACAACTCAATCCAACCCAACCTAACCCAGGTACAACGCAAAAAATGCAATACAACGCAATGCAACGCAATGCAATTCAATACAATGCAATACAGTGCAATGCAACAATACAATACAATACAATACCTTCGGGGGTCCACTATTCTGTACACAGCGCCATCAGCAGTCATCGGCAGGCTGCTGTTACTGGTCAGGATGTACACCTCCCCTGTCACGTAACACGCACACACACACACACACACACACACACACACACACACACACACACACACACACACACACACAGAGAGAGAGAGAGAGAGAGAGAGAGAGAGAGAGAGAGAGACTCATCCATTTTAAAAGCATATAAGAAATTTACTCACAAAACTGAAGAAGAAAACACATACACAAGAAAAAAAAAAACTCCAATGAAATAAAAACACAAAAGGAAAAATCATATTGCTCATATAATTGTGACGTAATGAAATAGAGTAAATTAAAAAAAAATCAAGAAAAATCATCACATATGAGCAATCATTCGCCCACCCCTTGATCCATCATAACTGACATTTGGGTTGTCGTTCCACATAAAATATCAAAAGGCCTTGAGAATTTTACCTTTACAGTTAGCATGGCGTTAAGCGTTTTAATAAAAGTATTTTATTTGGCATTTCAATCTGTTGCCTTAAAGGTTAATCTCTCCAATTAGTACTGACTAAAGAAAAATTAGTTATTTATCTGATCCACCTCCTACACCCCATTCCCACCCCCCACCCCCTATTTCTCTGTCTCTGTCAATGTACCTATGTGTCTGTCTGTCTGTCTCCCTCTCTCTCCCCCTCTCTCCCTTCCCCCTCTCTCTTGGTTACAATCTGTCAGTCAACAGATCTTTGCTTTGTGTTATGAAACGGTATGGTTTGACAATGAACCAGCTCAGATGAATATGAGAAATACGTAAATACAATTCAGCTTCCCAAACAACAAGAACAAAACAGTTCCCAATGCTGGCCAATATTCTGCAAATGAGAAAGAGTCACTCAAAGCCCAATATCAGTGTGCGATGAGTGGGTGTATGTGTCGTCTTACCCCGTTGGTCCAGCCCAAAAGACAGAATGTATTTCTGCAGGTCATTGGTCAGCCCGTCGGAGCAAAGGTCACTGCTGCACAGCTTGACGTCAGAACTCTGCCACGATCCGTCGTCTGATTCTTGCAAACTGAACAGCCGTCTGCGAAACACAGTATTGCGCTTGTTGGTGTCTGTAAAAATGCCGTTTTTTATTGTATCTATTGCCGACTGAAATAACAACTTGTCATTAATGTATTGTATTGTATTGTATTGTATTGTATTGTATTGTATTTCTCCTTTTGTCACAACAGATTTCTCTGAGTGAAATTCGGGCTGCTCTCCCTAGGGAGAGCGCGTCGCTACACTACAGCGCCACCCATTTTTTGTATTTTCTCATGCGTGCAGTTTTATTTGATTTTCCTATCGAAGTGGATTTTTCTATAGAATTTTGCCAGGAACAACCCTTTTGTTGCCGTGGGTTCTTTTACGTGCGCTAAGTGCATGCTGCACACGGGGCCTCGGTTTATCGTCTCATCCGAATGACTAGTATCAACACCACCACGCAAGGTCTAGTGGAGGGGGAGAAAATATCGGCAGCTGAGCCGTGATTCGAACCAGTGCGTTCAGATTCTCTCGCTTCATAGGCGGACGCGTTACCTCTAGGCCATCACTCCACATCAACTGAGAGTTAGTAATAATTTCGATGTTTTGGATTCGGCATTATAATACGATATCTTGAAGACGATCAGGGACCTATAGTTTGAAACGTTGATTCGACGGGCGCAATAACCGAGTGGTTAAAGCGTTGGACTGTCAATCTGAGGGTCCCGGGTTCGAATCACGGTGACGGCGCCTGGTGGGTAAAGGGTGGAGATTTTTACGATGTCCCAGGTCAACATATGTGCAGACCTGCTAGTGCCTGAACCCCCTTCGTGTGTATATGCAAGCAGAAGATCAAATACGCACGTTAAAGATCCTGTAATCCATGTCAGCGTTCGGTGGGTTATGGAAACAAGAACATACCCAACATGCACACCCCCGAAAACGGAGTATGGCTGCCTACATGGCGGGGTAAAAACGGTCATACACGTAAAAGCCCACTCGTGTGCATACGAGTGAACGCAGAAGAAGAAGAAGAAGAAACGTTGATTTTTCTTATCAAAGTGAATCCTATTTCACAGCTAGCAGTTGTTGTCATTAACAGAAGGTCTCCATTTATCAGTGCAGTGATTGCCCCCATTGCCAGACGGGTGGAGTGGCTGAATGGTTAGAGCTCTGAATTCTCACCCGAGTTTCCTGAGTTCGATCACCAGTTTCGGCGTACCTGGTGGGTTAAAGGTGCAGTGGAGATTCTTCCCATCTCCCAGGTCAGCATATGTGCAGACGTGGTTGTGACTGAACCCCCTTCGCGTGTACACGCATGCAGAAGTACGTCAACTCTCTCCATACGAACGACGAAAGAATCGACGTTAACAGCGTTTCACCCCAATTACCATCATCAAAATATTGCAAGCGGAAGGCTCTTATACTGAAGACGTGAATGTTGACAAAGAATACCTCAATTCTGACGACGGAAGCTAAAGGTTGGGTCATTCAGACACCCACTGGACATCCGAGGGGTCTGTGTAGAGGAGAAGAGAGGACTGGCCGTACTGAGTGAGTTAAAGATCCTGTAATCCATGTCAGCGTTTGGTGAGGTTAAAGAAACCAGAACATGCCACAGCATGCACATCCCCCAAAACGAAGTATGGCTGCCTACCTGACAGGATACGAACGGTCATTCACGTTAAAAAAAAGCCCATTCGTATGTGGAAGTGAACGTGGGAGTTGCAACCCATGATCGCAAAAGATAAGGAGAAGAAGAAGAAGAAAGAAGAAGAAGAAGAAGAAAAAAGAAGAAGACGAAAGGGTACCCGCTCTGGTAATCTCCAAAGATGTATTTGCCGTTGAGGGCAGGGGAACAGGGCCCCCTG
This sequence comes from Babylonia areolata, assembly GCF_041734735.1. NCBI lineage: Eukaryota > Metazoa > Mollusca > Gastropoda > Neogastropoda > Buccinidae > Babylonia > Babylonia areolata. The sequence goes on along the minus strand of NC_134879.1, from coordinate 54,308,110 downwards.
TAGAACTGCCCCCCTGTTACTGACTGTCCAACTGTGTGGTTGTACGCAAACACCGGCATCTCTTCTTTCCCTGAAAAATCAACAACAACAAATACACCTGTTGTTCTTTTTTTCTCCCCCCCCCACCCCACCCTGCACCCTCCCCTTCCCTCCTCCTTCCCTCCCCCCCCAAAAAAAAACAACAACAACAAATACACCTGTTTTTTTTTTCTCTCCCCCCCCCCCCCACCCTCCCCTTCCCTCCTCCTTCCCTCCCCCCCAAAAAAAAAAACCAACAACAAACAACAACAACCAACAAAACAACAACAAACAAAAAAACAAAAACAAAACAAACAAATACACCCCAAATTCCCATAGGAGGTGGATCAGATAAACAATCTTTTTTAATTTTTTATTTTATATATTTATTTGTTTTAGTCAGCACTTGACGGGCGCAATAGCCGAGTGCTCTAAGCGTTGGACTTTCAATCTGAGGGTCCCGGGTTCGAATCACGGAAACGGCGCCTGGTGGGTAAAGGGTGGAGATTTTTCCGATCTCCCAGGTCAACATATGTGCAGACCTGCTAGTGCCTGAACCCCCTTCGAGTGTATACGCACGCAGAAGATCAAATACGCACGTTAAAGATCCTATACCACATGTCAGTGTTCGGTGGTTTATGGAGACACGAAAATACCCAGCATGCATGAACCACGACAGAGTCATCGGCAAGTCGACGTTGGTCGTGTAACGGAAAGAAGTTTCAGTTTCAGTTGCTCAAGGAGGCGTCACTGCGTTCGGACAAATCCATATACGCTACACCACATCTGCCAAGCAGATGCCTGACCAGCAGCGTAACCCAACGCGCTTAGTCAGGCCTTGAAAAAAAAAGGTGAATAAATAATAGATAAGCGTACATAAATAAATAAATAATAATTATAATAATAATAATTATAATTAAAAAAAAGGTAGTAGTAGTAGTATTAATAATAATAATAATAATAAATAAATAAATAAATAAGACAATACGACGAGTGGAAGAAGTGGAAAGAAGAAGGAGAAGAAGTGGAGAGATTTATCTGTAAGGGCAACAAATGGAAATGCCATATAACAGAATTGTTAAAACGCTTAACACCATTCTAACTGTAAAGTTAAAATTCTCATCAATCAAGAATCAGCAGCAAGGCGTAAAGATTTAGAAGGGGTTTTGATCCAAACTGAGTCACAAAGGTATGTGGGTGCAGTATGGTTTGTGACATTAAAACACATGGTGACTTGTTTGTAATCTATCCTGTGAGAGATGGGCAGCCAGTGTAGTTTCTCAAGAAGGAGAGGAATTGCACGGCTCTGTTACGATGTTCTGAATATTAGCATTACAGCACAGTTTTGGATTTTCCGTACGAATAAAACGATACCCATTTTATTGCACAGGTTGTCATTGTAGCACTGTAACCCCTCCAGTGCACTACATCCATAGTTGGCCTATAAAGGAATAAGTATATAAATAAATCAATTATTAAAAAAAAAAAATCATACCTATATCATTGCACCTGTTGTCCTTGTAGCACTGGAATCGTTCCCGTGCATTCCAGCCCTACTTGGCCCATAAATAAATAAATAAATAAATAAGTAATTTAATGAATCAATCAATCATAGTTTCAGTTTCACTTTCACTTTCTCAAGGAGGCGTCACTGCGTTCGGACAAATCCATACACGCTACACCACATCTGTTGAGCAGATGCCTAACCAGCAGCATAACCCAACGCGCTTAGTCAGGCCTTGAGTGCATGCTTACATATTTGTGTACCTATGAAAGTGGATTTCATTTTACGTAATTTCGCCAGAGGACAACACTCTCGTTGCCATGGGTTCTTTTTCAGTGCGCCAAGTGCGTGCTGCACACGGGACCTCGGTTTATCGTCTCATCCGAAAGACTAGACGCTCAGTTTGATTTTCCAGTCAAACTTAGGAGAAAGGGCGAGAGCGGGATTCGAACCCACACCCTCACGGACTCTCTGTATTGGCAGCTGAGCGTGTTAACCATTCTGCCACCTTCCTCCATATATAATCAATCATAAACAAGAGAGGCAAGGCCTTCAAGACTCACTTGTGATACACTTTAAAAAAATCTAATCGTTAAAATGTGTTCTGTATTTGTTATTATTAAGCTACGGATTAAAAGAAAAAGAAAAAAAATCCTAATGGCAGATTCGAACTCCGCGTGTTCGGGTGAGAAAAAACTGTCTTACCCATTACACTATCGTGGCTCCTTAACCGACGTTCAAAAATATAATATTTATGATGCTTTCTTAAAGGGCGATAAATCGATTGCGGTATTCACAGTGAGAGCGCTGTTAAAATCATATTATTCTGGTGTATCTTGGGCATTCAACAAATCTTTAAGGACAATTAAAAACTCTTTTAAGTCCGCGGTAAAGGAGACGTGGCTATCGCCGCAATCACACTGCAACATTTAGCCGTTTTCTCTGGATCTAGATAGATGTACAAGCTTAGTTACACCTGGTTGACACAGTCGATTAATTTCTCTTTTATGTTCATTCTAGTTTTATAGTTTTAAAGCTGATATAAAAATTAAGTATTTTGTTAAACTAATAACATGTAGAGCCAAGTACAAGTACTTCTAAACGTCGTATGAAGTGAAAAGAACTTTATTTTGAGAAAAGTCAAGACTGGAAATTTTTACGTTTCATCAATTCAAGGGTATTAACTCTCATGGTTTATTATTTTTAACTGTGAATTCCGACTGGTTCTGTGAATATTTTTATGGCACTTTGGGGCATAATCCAGTAAGTGATGAGGCGTTCACAAATCTTTCTCTGAATAAATATTTAACGGTCTCTTTCTCCAACTTTCCATCACATGTTATCGGGTGCTGTCGATTGAATATAGGATTGAATGGGCAGGTCAACAACTTGAAACAAAATGGCGTCGTTCGCGTTCGCGAAGAATATGAGCACGCGCTTTGAATATGTATAAATATGTGTACGCAATTGATTTTTGCCCATGACCTTCAGGGCTCAGCCAATAGATCTATAAAGTCCATTCGTCGTATTGATTTTAGTATTTTCCGAAAAAGACCACTTGGGGGAATGAACATAGTGAAAGCCCTGTACACTGAGAGTAAAACACACAAGCTTTTTATGTATTGAGTATAATTTCAAAATGTAATGTTTAAGATGAGAAAGATCAGTTTAAAGCAAATTAAGTCCCCTAGCATTAATTACAGATTAATTTTCCTTTTTTTACTGTCTGCAAAAAAAGACATGCAAAATAAATATAACTTCCATGCTTAGCAAAAGAAGTTCCTGTTTGAACAAAAAAAATGTTAAAAATGACTGCTCTTGTTGTTGTGTCAGAATATCAGATCAATGTGCCAAGTTTAGAGAATTTAAAAAAATATAACAGTAAATGCAGTTTGCATATAATTTAGCTTCTTTTAAAAAAAAATTTTTGTGCCCATCCCAGAGGTGCAATATTGTTTTAAACAAGATGACTGGAAAGAACAGAATTTTTCCTGTTTTTATGCCTAATTTGGTGTCAACTGACAAAGTATTTGCAGAGAAAATGTCAATGTTAAAGTTTACAACGGACACACAGATACACACACACACACACACACACACACACACACACACACACACACACACACACACACACACACACACACAGACAACCGAACCCCGGGTTAAAACATAGACTCACTTTGTTTACACAAGTGAGTCAAAACCCAACTACATTAATGAAATCATACCTATCGTACTGCACAGGTTGTCCTTGTAGCTGTAGATAATACATTAATGAAATCATACCTATCTTATTGCACAGGTTGTCCTTGTAGCTGTGGATAATACATTAATGAAATCATACCTATCTTATTGCACAGGTTGTCCTTGTAGCTGTGGATAATACATTAATGAAATCATACCTATCTTACTGCACAGGTTGTCCTTGTAGCTGTGGATAATACATTAATGAAATCATACCTATCTTATTGCACAGGTTGTCCTTGTAGCTGTGGATAATACATTAATGAAGTCATACCTATCTTATTGCACAGGTTGTCCTTGTAGCTGTGGACAATACATTAATGAAATCATACCTATCTTATTGCACAGGTTGTCCTTGTAGCTGTGGACAATACATTAATGAAATCATACCTATCTTATTGCAGAGGTTGTCCTTGTAGCTGTGGATAATACATTAATGAAATCATACCTATCGTACTGCACAGGTTGTCCTTGTAGCTGTAGATAATACATTAATGAAATCATACCTATCTTATTGCACAGGTTGTCCTTGTAGCTGTGGACAATACATTAATGAAGTCATACCTATCTTATTGCACAGGTTGTCCTTGTAGCTGTGGACAATACATTAATGAAATCATACCTATCTTATTGCACAGGTTGTCCTTGTAGCTGTGGACAATACATTAATGAAATCATACCTATCTTATTGCACAGGTTGTCCTTGTAGCTGTGGATAATACATTAATGAAATCATACCTATCTTATTGCACAGGTTGTCCTTGTAGCTGTGGATAATACATTAATGAAATCATACCTATCTTATTGCACAGGTTGTCCTTGTAGCTGTGGATAATACATTAATGAAATCATACCTATCGTACTGCACAGCTTGTCCTTGTAGCTGTGGATAATACATTAATGAAGTCATACCTTATTGCACAGGTTGTCCTTGTAGCTGTGGATAATACATTAATGAAATCATACCTATCTTATTGCAGAGGTTGTCCTTGTAGCTGTGGATAATACATTAATGAAATCATACCTATCTTATTATGCAGGTTGTCCTTGTAGCTGTGGATAATACATTAATGAAGTCATACCTTATTGCACAGGTTGTCCTTGTAGCTGTGGATAATACATTAATGAAATCATACCTATCTTACTGCACAGGTTGTCCTTGTAGCTGTGGATAATACATTAATGAAATCATACCTATCTTATTGCACAGGTTGTCCTTGTAGCTGTGGATAATACATTAATGAAATCATACCTATCTTACTGCACAGGTTGTCCTTGTAGCTGTGGATAATTGGCCCATAAAGTTTTGTTTCAGTTTCTCTCGAGGAGGCGTCACTGCGTTCGGACAAATCCATATACGCTACACTACATCTGCTAGGCAGACGCCTGACCAGCTGCCTAACCCAACGCGCTTAGTCAGGCCATGAGTGCATGCTTATGTATTTGTTTACCTATCAGAGTGGATTTCTTTTTATAGAATTTTGCCAGAGGACAACACTCTCGCTGCCATGGGTTCTTTTTCAGTGCGCCAAGTGCATACTACACACGGGACCGCGGTTTATCGTCTCATCCGAAAGACTAGACGCTCAGTTTGATTTTCCAGTCGAACTTGGGAGAGAAAGGGCGAGAGCGGGATTCGAACCCACACCCTCACGGACTCTGTGTATTGGCAGCTGAGCGCCTTAACCATTCTGCCACCTCCCTCCAATAAATGAGTAAGTATATAAATAAATCGATTGATTAAAAAAAAAAAAAAACCCAACAAAAAAGCAACAACAACCCACAACACCTATATGAATAAAATCATACCTATATGATTGCACAGGTTGTCCTTGTAGCAGTGGAACCCTTCCCGGGCACTCCATCCATAGTTGGCACCTTTCTTCAGGAAGTCCACCTCCTCATACTTGGCCTGCCCAACGTCCCCGCACAGCACGCGGTCTCGGCCACGTCCTCACAGAGAGAAACAACAACAACACGGATACACACAAGACCATCACACCATGTCTCACATGATTCTGTTTCTGTTTCAGCTTCTTCTGTTCAAACGCGCGCGCGCGCGCGTGTGCGTGTGTGTGTATGTGTGTGTGAGAGAGAGAGAGTTTGTGTGTGTGTGTGTGTGTGTGTGTGTGTGTGTGTGCATAATTTTATGTGTGTGTGTGTGTGTGTGTGTGTGTGTGTGTGTGTGTGTGTGTGTGTGAGTTTGTGCAGTGCGTTCATGTGTGAGTATGCACAAGTTTTTATATTGATATGCACTTGTATGTATCCTAATTTCTACTGTATCTGTGTTTGTGTATGATTTTCGATTTATGTTCGTATCTTGTTATGTACTATCCCCCCCCCCACCCCCCAATATTCCCTGTGACCCCTTTACACTTGGTAATAAAGACATATTCTATTCTATTCTATTCTATTCTATGATGTCAGTGATACTCCGGTCCCTTCGTCACAGAGAGAAAACAACACATATACAGACAAGACCATCACAAAATGTTTCACATAATGTCAGTGATGCTCCGACCACGTCATCATAGAGATAAAAACAACAAAACATGTACAGACAAGACCATCACAAAACGTTTCACATAATGTCAATGATGCTCTGACCACGTCGTCACAGAGAGAAACAACACGGATACATACAAGACCATCACAACATGTTTCACATGATTCTGTTTCTGTTTCAGCTTCTTCTGTTCAAATGTGTGTGTGTGTGTGTGTGTGTGTGTGTGTGTGTGTGTGTGTGTGCAGTGCGTGTACGTGTGAATATGCACAAGTTTTTATATTGATATGCACTTGTATGTATCCTAATTTCTACTGTATCTGTGTTTTGTGTATGATTTTTGATTTATGTTCGTATCTTGTTATCTACTATCCACCCCAATATTCCTTGTGACCCCGGTACACTTGGTAATAAAGACATATTCTATTCTATTCTATTCTATTCTAATCTATTCTTGATCTTATCGTTACTGTTTTTGTTGTCACAAGAACAGATTGGAAGACTAGGCAATGCCTAAAATCCTTGAGTAATAAAGTTTTTGAATCTTGAATCTTTTGAATCTTGATGTCAGTGATACTCCGGTCCCTTCGTCACAGAGAGAAAACAACACATATACAGACAAGACCATCACAAAATGTTTCACATAATGTCAGTGATGCTCCGACCACGTCATCATAGAGACAAAAACAACAAAACATGTACAGACAAGACCATCACAAAAGGTTTCACATGATGTCAGTGATGCTCCGACCACGTCGTCACAGAGAGAAACAACAACACGGATACATACAAGACCATCACAACATGTTTCACATGATTCTGTTTCTGTTTCAGCTTCTTCTGTTCAAATGTGTGTGTGTGTGTGTGTGTGTGTGTGTGTGTGTGTGTGTGTGTGTGTGTGTGTGTGTGTGTGTGTGTGTGTGTGTGTGTGCAGTGCGTGTACGTGTGAATATGCACAAGTTTTTATATTGATATGCACTTGTATGTATCCTAATTTCTACTGTATCTGTGTTTTGTGTATGATTTTTGATTTATGTTCGTATCTTGTTATCTACTATCCACCCCAATATTCCTTGTGACCCCGGTACACTTGGTAATAAAGACATATTCTATTCTATTCTAATCTATTCTTGATCCTATCGTTACTGTTTTTGTTGTCACAAGGACAGATTGGAAGACTAGGCAATGCCTAAAATCCTTGAGTAATAAAGTTTTTGAATCTTGATGTCAGTGATGCTCCGACCCCGTCGTCACAGAGAGAAACAACACGGATACAGACAAGACCATCGCAAAACGTTTCACATGATGTCAATGATGCTCCGACCACGTGGTTACAGAGAGAAACAACAAAAACAACAACAACAACAAAACGGATACAGACAAGACCATCGCAAAACGTTTCACATGATGTCAATGATGCTCCGACCACGTGGTTACAGAGAGAAACAACAACCACAACACAGATACAGACCAGACAATCACAACATGTTTGTTTTGTTGTTGTTGTTGTAACTTGGCAACCGCTTCCTCCTCCCCTCTACCCTTATTTCAATAGGGATGTTAAAGTATAAATACGAAATCTCTGTGTGTGTGTGTGTGTGTGTGTGTGTGTGTGTGTGTGTGTGTGTGTGTGTGTGTGTGTGTGTGTGTGTTTCTCACAGACATGCGCGCGCGTGTATGCCCCGCGTGGGGGGCGGAGGAGGGGTGGGGTGGGGGTGGGGGTGGGGTGAGGGGGTGGGGGTGGGGGTCCTTACCTGTATAAGGATCGCCCATATCCACTCCACAGCGCCAAGTGTTTCGCAGACCGTAGGCGAAGATCTCTGGCCTGGCGGAGGGGTCGGGGTGCTCCATAAAGGGGTTGTCTGCAGGGATGCTGTAAGGACGATCAGGGTGGTCGCTGGGAGTGTCCACGTCCAGTCGTAACACCTTGCCCAGCAGCCAGGACCTGGGTGCACGGTCAGGTGTGTGAGAAAAGAAGGAAAGAAGAGGTTAAATGCCCCCCTCCCCCCGCCCCCCACCCACCCACCCCTAGCCCCTCCTACCCCCCATGTGAAGCCTTTTTACGGCCACAGGGGCAGGAAACTCCTATCCATTTTCGTTTATTTATTCATAGTCTGCTCATCTAAGATGATTATATTAGACTGAAAATAACTTATGATTATGATTATGATGGTAATTATTATTATTATTATTATCATTAGTAGTAGTAGTAGTGTCATTGTCATTGTTATATCGTTTCCATCATCATGATCATCATTTTCATTATTGTTACTAAGAAATCATCATCATCGTCATCATTTCTGAAATTCAATAGCAGGGGAAGAATTATTCAACTGTTAAAAATGGGGGCAGTGAATTCAATGGCAGGGGAAGAATAAGTCAACTGTAAAAAGGGGGCAGTGAATTGAATCCTATCCGACGGGCGCAATAGCCGAGTGGTTAAAGCGTTGGACTGTCAATCTGAGGGTCCCGGGTTCGAATCACGGTGACGGCGCCTGGTGGGTAAAGGGTGGAGATTTTTCCGATCTCCCAGGTCAGCATATGTCCAGACCTGCTAGTGCCTGAACCCCCTTCGTGTGTATATATGCAAGCAGAAGATCAAATACGCACGTTAAAGATCCTGTAATCCATATCAGCGTTCGGTGGGTTATGGAAACAAGAACATACCCAGCATGCACACCCCCGAAAACGGAGTATGGCTGCCTACATGGCGGGGTAAAAACGGTCATACACGTAAAAGCCCACTCGTGTGCATACGAGTGAACGCAGAAGAAGAAGAAGAAGAAGAAGAAGAATCCTATCCACTGTGTGTAAGGCTGGACATAGGGAAGGCGGACCGGTCCATTCCTCTCATTCTCAGCTTTCCACCAGACCGAAGTCAGGAACCCATTCAGACCCGGGTGAAGTGACGAAAGTCGAAGTAATAATAATAAGAATGGTATTTATATAGCGCTGAATCTTGTGCAGAGACAAATCAAAGCGCTTTCGCACCAGTCATTCACACGCATGCATAACTCTAAAACTGGAGAAACTGAAGACAAGGAAGAGGCAGGGAATGGAGGCTATTTTAGGAAGAGGTGGGTTTTAAAGACCAGACTTGAAAGAGCTCAGTGCGGGGACCTGACGAAGCGAAAGAGGAAGTTCATTCCAATTGCAAGGTCCAGAGACAGAGAAAGAACGGCGTCCAACAGTAGAGTGTTTGAATCTGGGTATGCGTAAACAGAGTGGATCCGAAACCGATCGTAGTGAGCGAGATGGAGTGTACAGTGCCCCTTCCCCCTACAGGACTCAACACCAAGCTGAAACGGGGGCTCAAACCCTGATCACTGGTGAACACTGGATCACGAGTCCAACGCCTAACCGATTCTGCCACGGCGCTCCCCTAGGCCAGGAAATTTAGATTAAAATTTGCGTTAGGTCAAAATGTCTGCAACAAAACCGTTCTTTTTACGATAAAATAGAATAAATCATACTGATCACACTGATATAAAGTTGACCACTATAGGGGGGCGGGAACATAAGTAGATTTTGATTTTTAATGTCCAGAATCGAATATTTTTATTACTTCTGCCTGTGTGAGAACGCCTTACAAAGAGTGGCAAGGTTACGCAAGCGCGGTATAAGGGGTCGCCAGAGGAAAGCGTTCAGCGCGGTACAGTACATGTGACTGACTGCTGCCGCGCTGATGCTGATCTGTGAGCAGGTCACTGCGGCAGACAACTGATTCTGAACAGTAAGCTAGGAACAGAGCTCTTTGGGGTCAAAAGGAAACAAACATTTTCAATTTCATGTATTTTATACTTAAGTGATAGAAGACGCAAATCCGCTTTTATGAATGTTTTCCAGTTTCCTACCATTCATGACATATCATAAGGAATGAAATCGGTATTATACCGACTGCAAAGGTGAATTACCGAAGGCAGCACGGGATCATTTAGTTCGTAAGTACAATTTTGTTGATATTTTACGCAATGCACAACGTGGACCGGATATACTACATGCTCCGCTTATTAACGTGTAGAATATAAATATCTGAATATGTGTTAACCCGGTTCGGTTTCAATGAACATTGTCGGCGCTCTGTCCAGAATATAAATTGGGCAAGTATAGAGGGCAGATGATGGCAAAATTGAACATCATGTCTTGATGTGAAAAGAACGGTATGAAATACATATTTTTCTTTGGAAATGAAGCGGTATTTGCAAATGTGACTCACGAACCCTGGCGCAGTAGACGTCGATTTAGCGTGGGATATGAATAATAATCATAATGATAACAATGGATCATAAATTTTATTAATGATTATGTAAAACTTTGTTGTAACACGTGTAACATTGAATCCAAGTTACCTGAACTAACTTTCCCAACGCAGATGTTTGAATTACTTGATTTATAATAATGATAGTAATGAATCTAGCATGCGATCGTTAGCCAATGCAGTGCATTCAAACAAAGCCTGTGCAAAATTATGTATTTTATTAATGATTACCTAAAACCTTATGACATATGTAACATGGAACCCAAAATACCTAAACTAACTCCCCCACCCTGGATGATTTTATTTATCAGAAACACTGCAGTCACTCCATTTTCACACCAATTCTCCCCAGTGTTTAACTGTTTAAAGTACTACCGTTCATCTTATTATGAAATGGGAATTGTTTTTTATATCTTGACAAGTTTTCTTTTATCTGAAGAATTGTGATCAAAACACCGGATTCTTTGTATCTTTCTATTCGGTCAATCAACAGAAAACTGATTAGCGTTATCCTCACAGTGAACAAATATGTAGGATTGCAGAAAAACAAAATGTAATAAAAGTAAGACTTTGAGAAAAAACAAAAACAAACAACAATAACAACAACAAACAACAACTAAAAATAAGGAATTTTATTATCTGTGTAAAGCAGAACCAAAGAACATGTGTTCCGTGTCCGAATGTGACACCTGACTTCATCTCAAGCACTACTAAACGTGAAATGCTTCAAACTTAATTAATTTTAAGAAATTCATTCACAGTCAATGTATACTTTGGTTTTTCAGAACTTGTGTGATGTAAAATGTTGCTGTTCTAATCAAATTTTGCAAAATAATAAGCGTGTAGGGACTGACATTTTTCGGATACAACAATTTTTTTCGTTCCACACTTCGTCTGTCTTGTGAACTGATAAACTACATCATTTCGTGATAAAACTTCACCAGACAGCAAAAGCCAAAATCAAGGTGATTTTCTACTTTGAACTTTGTTGTATGTACTGGATTTTAATCAGGTTTGTTCTTATTTGTTTCTGATCACTTCATGTTCAGACATTGCCATGTCACAAAATGGCGCCAAAATTTTGGATGTTTTGAATACTTTTCAACACATTTAAGACACAAGAACAAACCATATTCTCACAAAATTGTTGCAGACATTTCTCTAATGAATTGCAATCCTAATAACATGTGAAACATTTGAATAATCATTCTAAACACATGTTTATACTGAATCAGACTGAGAGACCCCCATTTCCAACAAAGTTCTGGAGACCGACCCATTTTCATTTTCCAGGCAGTCTTTGCTCTTCATGACTATCTTATGCACTTCATTTTGCCACCTTCACACTCCAGCCAGATACATTTTCTTTCCCACGCTAAACTGACGTGTCTACTGCGCCAGGGTTCGTGAGTCACATTTGCAAATACCGCTTCATTTCCAAAGAAAAATATATATTTCATACCGTTCTTTTTACATCAAGACATGATGTTGGTCGATTTTGCCATCATCTGCCTTCCATGCTTTCTGAATTAATTGTCTGGGCAGTGCTCCAACACTGTTCATTGAAACAAACCTGGTTAACAGGTATTGAGATATTCATATACTACACGTTAATAAGCAGAGCATGAAGTATTTCCAAGTTGTCCATTGCGTAAAATGTCAACATGATTGTTCTTACGAACTAAATGATCCCGTGCTGCCTTCGTAAATTCACCTTTGCAGTCGGTATAATACCGATCAGGACTGGTAAGAAACTGTATAACATTATAAAAGCAAATTTGCGTTTTCTACCAATTTAGTATATAACAGATGAAATTAAAAATGTTTCCTTTTGACCCCAAAGAGTTCTCTTATTTTCTGTACGGTATCTGTCATCAGCCGCAGTGACCTACTAACGGAGGTATAGGACAGCATCAGCGCGGCAGCAGTCAGCCACAAGTACTGTACCGCGCTGAACGCTTTCTCTGGCGGCCCTTATACCGCGCTTGCGTAACTCTGGCTTGCTCTTGCCTTGCGGATCTTTGTAAGGCGCTCTCTCATGGCCAGAAGTGTGACAAATAATTATTAAAAACTAAAATCTAATGATGTTCCCGCCCACCTACAGCGGTCAAGTTTATATCAGCGTGATCAGTATGATTTATTCTATTTTATCGTGAAAAGAACGGTTTTGTTGCAGACATTTTGACCATTTTTGTATCTGTCCTGGACTACCCCCCCCTCCCCCTCCAACCTTCACCCCCTCCTCCCCAACCCCCCTCAGTCACGTGTACAATGATTCATTTTTGCAGATGCCAGGAGGAGTCAGAAGGTGCGGACTGGTCGTTACACTCACACACGTACGGAGCATGTTCGATTTACTTATGATATTATTCATTTCCTGCTCTTTGATGATGATGATGATGATGATGATGATGTGGCCACCCTTACCCCAATGTCCTCTTGAGAGCGTGACATCAATTTTTGTCCTGCTTCGCCAGTTCAGCAACTCTTTCTTTCCCTCTCAACACACACACACACACACACACACACACACACACACACACACACATGCACTCTCTCTCGCTCGGTCGGTCTGTCTGTCTGTCTCTGTCTCTGTCTGTCTCTCTCTCTCTCAGGTGAATCGGGAATATTGGGCTGACACGTGTACACGTCGTGGGCACAATCTCTTACTTGTTCTGAGCCAGGTTGTAGGGGTCACCAGCGTAACCCCCGTCTCCTAGGAAGAGGTACAGGTAACCGTCACCAAGGAAAAACACCTGAAACCCCAGCCACAGACACAACAGTGCTGTTGATTACCAGAATTTATTGGCACACACACACACACACACACACACACACAACACACACACACACACACACACACAACACACACACACACACACACACACACACACACACACACTCACTCACTCACTCACCTCCCCGCCGTTGTGATTGGCGAAGGGTTGATGCACCTCCAGCAGCACCTTTTCCCAGGCCGGATCCACCACCGCGCCTTCCTGCACGCGAAGCTCGCTCAGCCTGGACACGTGGTCCCACCTCCTCCTCACCTTCCTCTCCTCCTCCGTCAGGTCCCCCGCCGTCAGCGGCGCGTTGTAGTAGACGAAGACACGCCCGTTGGAGGAGAACCGAGGGTGGAAGGCCAGCCCGCCCAGCCCCCGCTCGTCGTAGCGCGAGGTGAGGAGGAGTCGGCTGGAGACGTTGAGGAAAGGCGTGTCGCTCCGCTGCCTGCTGACCGGGTCCACCGCCCACACCACCCCGCGCTGCTCGCCCACGAACAGACGACCGCTGCCGTCCCCGGCGTGACGGGCCAAGATGGGGTTGGCCAGCCCGCTCACCACCAGGGGCTCCAGACACACGCAGCCCTCCTCAGAGCTTACGCTGGCCGCCGCTTGGCCCTCCTCCTTCTCCTCCTTCTCAGCAGCTTGGCGCTCGCCGGAGAAACAGTAGTTCATGTCCGAGACGGTGGAGTTGTGGCAGAACTCGGCGTGGGTGTGAAGGCGGAGGCTGGCGGCCAGAGCGGGATCCAGGAACCAGGTGACGTCCCCACACCTGGAGTAGAACTCCCGGCAGTAGTCGGGGCACAGGCCGGGTAACGGTCGCCGTGACTGACCGTCGAACATGTGGGCTGAGAAAGGGGAGCATCGCGCGCACAGCAGCTCTTGGATGTAGCGCTCACAGCGGTCCCAGTCCACCGAAGACAGTCTGTGCTGCAGGGAGAGAAACACGTCCAGGATGTCTCGCTCTTGGTGCGGAGAGCAGCAGCTCGAGGAGCGATAGTGGCTGCACAGGGTGAGCGGGGAGGTGGAGGGTCCGGGAGGGGTGGAGTCCACGCACTGGGGGTGAGCTGTGGTCAGGCACAGGGTGGTCAGCAGGGCAGGCGTCATCAGCCACAGCCGTCTTCCGGCCGCCGCTCTGGTCAGCGCGGTCTTCTCCATCAGGCTGGAACACCGCCAGTATCACGAACAGTATCAGTGGCTCAAGGAGGCGTCACTGCGTTCGGACAAATCCATATGCGCTACACCACATCTGCTAAGCAGATGTCTGACCAGCAGCGTAACACCGCCAAACAAAGTGAACAGGGCTGGGCTGCACGATCGATCTTTGCTTTGCTGCGCTGTGTTTGCCTTGCGTTAAGAATGTTCCTAGGTCTGTACGTTAAATCGATACTCGTAAGACAATTCTTAAGGCTAGGACAAACTTAGCGCCGCAAAAGTCGCTCAGACAACCCCAGCACAGGTCTGATGGTAGGTATATATAGCATTAAACCACAAACCCATCAGGCTATAGTGTTAAACCACAAACCACCTAGCTTTAGCGTTAAACCACAAACCCACCTCACTAGTTAAACCACAAACCCACCTCGTTATTCAAACCACTAACCCACCTCGCCATTCAAACTACAAACCCACCTGGCATCAGTTCGGAAAGTCCAGGCAAAAGAGTGTCAGAAACCCATCTGGCATTCAACTTCAAAGCGCCACACAAAGAATTGTACCCCCACAGTCAGCACGTAGCAGCTGGCCCACATGACATGTTGCCTCTCGTGCAATGTCGCACACCACCTATGCTGACACATTCTATTGGGAGTCTTCTTCTCCTGCGTTTGTGGACTGCAACTCTCACGTTCACTCGTATGACTGTGTGAGTGGGCCTTTACGTATATGACCGTTTTAAACCCTACCATTAATTTTAGGCAGCAATACTTCGTTTTCGGCGGTATGCTCACCTCAATTCAGCTGTTAAACAGCAATAATTGATAATCAGGTCTGTGATTAAAAAAATGTTTGCCAGAATGTGTGTTTGTGGAATGTGACATCTTAAATCAAAGTATTGTTGAACTGCACTGTTATTTTAATCTTTTTATGTCTTATGTCTACTTTCAGGATGCTATTTCATGCCTGTTTTATTCATATCCTTTAACTGATTTTGTGTTGCACATGTATGGCTGTGATGATGTATGTATGATTTACTCTAAGTTACCTTTTAAAGGTTTCTGTTGTGTTGTTGTTATCTACTGTGATTATTTATTGTACGCACGGGTTGCAATCTGAACATTTTGTCTTTTATGTATTATACATGTTGAATGACTGTGATTTCTGTGTATTGTTTATGTGTTTTATACCACAAATGAATTTCTATGTTGAGATAATAAAGTATTCTGTAATCCTGTAATCTGTCATGCTGCACGTGTAAGCTTGTACTGGCATCAGGTATTTTCCGAGGCCAACTCTAACTGGCCCGCCCTACAACACAGACAGGTACAGAATTGTCTGTCAAAAGCGCGCAAAAGCATGGAGAGAGATCAAAACATACGAACAACCCCAAGGCTGCTCACTTTTTCAATACTTATCTTTTCCTGCGTCAGTGCTGGTCTGTCTGACAGTGCTATCTTTGTACATCAGAGACACCGTGTTAATTAAGTGCTGGACCGCTGAGCTTTCGTTCACCAGTGATCAGGGTTCGAGGCTTGGTTTCCGCATGGTGTTGTGTCCTTGGGAAAGGCACTTTACGTCAGCTTAAGTCGTTTTGTTCGGTTGTCTGTGTGTGTGTGTGTGTGTGTGTGTGTGTGTGTGTGTGTGTGTGTCCGTGGTAAACTTTAACATTGACATTTTCTCTGCAAATACTTTGTCAGTTGACACCAAATTTGGCATAAAAATAGGAAAAATTCAGTTCTTTCCAGTCATCTTGTTTAAAACAATATTGCACCTCTGGGATGGGCACAAAAAAAAAAAAAAATGAAGCCTAATTATATGCAAACTGCATTTACTGTTATATTTATATTTTTTGTATTCTCTAAACTTGGCACTTTGACCTCTTATTCTGACACAACAACTAGAGGAGTCATTATTATAATTTTTTATTCAAACAGGAACTTCTTTCACTAAGCATGAAATTTTTATTTATTTTGCAAACGTTTTGGTGCAGATAGTAAAAAAGGGAAATTACTCTGTAATTAATGCTAGGGGACGTAATTTATCACAAGTGAGTCTTGTTTTTGTTGTTGTTGCGTCGGTAGTTGTTTTTTTTTTGTGTTTGTTTGTTTTTTTTCCTTTCGAAGAGGGTTAAAGGTCCCCTGGAGCCAGTTGCATTGCTTGGTTCTAACTTTTTGACAGTTACACGTGACTAAATGCTTACATTGACCGAACTACGCCATTGGTCAGTTCCATACTACACACAGTTAGTAGCGGGTTACGACCATATTGGGCTCTCCGGAACGAGCAATGCAACTGGCTCCTGTAGAATTTGACGGCCATCAGGGCAGTGAATGAACATCCAGCACCGTGTCTACTGCCCAGCATTACTGGTAAGGGGCGGTTCAGTCCTCTCTTTCCGCCGTTGTACCGTTCTCGTTTTTCTATGGATTTGTTAACATTTACTCATTTCTTGGGGTTTTCTTCATACCTTTTCTTTAGACATTTTTCCCTTTCGAGGGCTGGAGAAAGCAATTGTTTACTGACTCTAATGCTATCGGAAATAAGATCCATTCATTCATTCATTTATTCATTCTTTCATTCATTCATTTATCATTCATTTATTCCTTCCTTCCTTCCTTCCTTCATCCTCTCTCTCTCACTCACTCAATCTCTCTCATTACCATATTCATATACATTATTGTCATGAATGTAGGTATCATGATTATGTACTTGAAAATGCTACTGTGCAATTGAGTGTATTTGAATTTCATGTATGTTTTTCTATAACCTTTTTTTTTTTTTTTTATCTTG
>NC_134879.1:54283355-54285855 GCF_041734735.1 Babylonia areolata | reverse complement strand
TCAGTCAACCAACGCTCAGAGTCGAGCTCACCATACATGCATATCACCATCAAGAGTTTCCTGTGTACAGACACCGGCCGGGCCGGCGGAGAACGTGTATCGCACAGCAAGGACTGTTGTGTTCAAAGTGATAGGGGGGTGGTGATCGACGTATTCTACCTCCCTCTGCCCCCTCCCCCCCCACCGTCCTCCTTACCCCCCCCCCCCCCTCCCCCCCCCACACACACACACACTATCTCCTCTTGGTGGTTTCACATGGCATACCAACCGTACAGAGTAGGACAAATTCTAACGTGCGGCTGGTTCGGTTGAATGGATTTATATCCATATAGGCTATACACAGCGCCAAAGAAATACCCTCGCCCCTACCTTTTTTTTTCTTTAAAAAAAAAATCCTTTTTCTTCTTCTCCTTTTCGCCTGTTTTCATTCTGTGCATAATTATCTCTGTCTGTCTCTCTGTCTCTGTCTGTCTGTCTGTTTGTCTCTCTCTGTGTGTGAAAAGCAACACACACACACACACACACACACACACACACACACACACACAGATAGAAGAGAGAGGGAGAGAGGGACTGAGAAAGTGAGAGACAGAGAGATAGAGAGAGAGACTGACGACTGAAGATGTTTTATTCATAAAGGCCATGGCCCCTTAGAAGGGGTATAAACATGAAAGTCGCGTACAAATACACAGAATGTTCAAGTTGTTACGAAGGCGCTTCGCCGTTTAAACGCTTTATACAGATAAAGAGTGAATTGTAATTTAACAAGACTTTCGTTTGTAGATGACATTAACAAGACAAGTTTGAATAAACAAGGTTGTTTGAAAAATTATTTTTCTGGAATTAATTGTTCTCTGATATCTCTCAGTTCAGTACAACCTAGCACAAATGGACTTCATCTTCCTTTGATACTTTTGCATTATGGACAAATCGTGTAAGAAATATTAGACTATGACGATGCCGATGAGCAAACAGTTCAGAAACACCAAATCTAAAATTTGGTCATTATATACTTCAGATGCCTGTCAACATTCATAGACATTTAAGTTGGGAAATTATGTAAGTTATCGATAAGACGATGAATCTCAAATCTATCACTGCCTTTGATAATTATGTGGAATCCAGTTTTGAGATCTGCTGTCAATCATTCTTTATTGAAGTACACGAATAGAAGCTTTAGTATCCCCAACCCCTTGGCTAAGCCACACAAAACCAAATCCGTTTTCACATAGCTTCACCCTAGTTTTTCTTACCTCTGTCATCCAAATCTAATAACATTCTGTATGCCTTACATGGTAGTCTACGAGTATCCATCTGTGTCAACTTTAACCAGTAATGGATGCATTTAGTAGCAGATTGTGAAGATATCGGGTATCTGTTTGTTTCGCAATTGATAAGATCATTAGGTGTTTGGAGAGAGAGAGAGAGAGAGAGAGAGAGAGAGAGACAGACAGACAGACAGACAGACAGACAGACAGAGACAGAGAGAGACAGAGAAGAGGGAAGATTTGCTGCGTAATCCTACAGAACACCTGCTACATTGTTTTGCTTTGTGGGTTTTTTTCTGCTTCTTTCTCCTTTTGTTTTTTGGTTATCGCTCATTTCCTTTGAATTCTGTAAACTCTTTCTCCACACGAACGCCAACACATACACGCACACGCACACACATAAACACATACATGCATGCAGGCACGCACGCATACACACACAAGCACACACCTGCAATGTAGGCACGCACGCATACACACACGCACAGCATACACACACACACACACACACAAACACATACATGCATGCAGGCACACACGCATACACACACAAGCACACACCTGCAATGTAGGCACGCACGCATACACACACGCACAGCATACGCACACACACAAACATGCATGCAGGCACACACGCATACACACACAAGCACACACCTGCAATGTAGGCACGCACGCATACACACACGCACAGCATACGCACACACACAAACATGCATGCAGGCACACACGCATACACACACAAGCACACACCTGCAATGTAGGCACGCACGCATACACACACAAGCACACACATGCAATGCAGGCACGCACGCAAACACACACGCACAGCATACGCACACACACAAACACATACATGCATGCAGGCACACACGCATACACACACCTGCAATGTAGGCACGCACGCATACACACGCACACAAACATGCATGCAGGCACACACGCATACACACACAAACACACACCTGCAATGCAGGCACGCACGCATACACACACAAGCACACACATGCAATGCAGGCACGCACGCATACACACTCACACAAACACATACATGCATGCAGGCACACACGCATACACACACACAAACACACACCTGCAATGCAGGCACGCACGCATACGCACACACACAAACACATACATGCATGCAGGCACACACGCATACACACACACAAACACACGCATGCAATGCAGGCACGCACGCAAACACACACGCACAGCATACGCACACACAC
>NC_134879.1:54268355-54278355 GCF_041734735.1 Babylonia areolata | reverse complement strand
GTGTAGAAAGGATGACAGGTTTATGAGAAGAACAACAGCCCCTGAAGTGAACCGTTTACTTGGTTCTTTTCAGTGTTACATGACGACACAAGCCGCAGCGTCTTTAGCTGTCTCTCCGTTATCAGTTCTGTCGTGTCGATGACGATGGTGACGACGATGTGGGCGACGTGTGGCTCTGCGCGGGTCCTCCTGGTCCTTGTCTCTGGGGCCTGCCCGGGCCGACACTGCCGTGGAGGAGGTGCCCCGGGAACTTGACCGTGACCTTGACCCCAACTCCTCATCAGGGTGACTTGACCTGCTGTCGCTGGCCGCAGCCACATGGTGTGTTGTGGTGTCACGCTCCCTCTCCCTCCCTGCCTTGTTCTTTTTCCGCCGGCCTCGAGGGGAGTTCCTCTTCCTGTGCGGCGAGAGGGACCTGGTGACGTTCCAGCCTTCAGAGACGTTGGGTCGGGCGGACAGAGGGGGTGGAGTGAGGGGGGACAGAGGTCGGCGTCCTGGCGGATATCTGGGGCCCTCACTGCCTGACCTGCCGCCGTCATACACCTCGGCCATGGCAGACCGCGCCAAAGCTGCTGGTTTCTTCGTGCGCACGGAGCGAGGGGACGCCCGCCGTTGGGGCCGAGGTCTGCGGGACGAAGAGCTGGACGGACGGCTAGGCATGTAGTAGGGGCTTCTGGACCTGGAGACGGGGTGTCGGAACTCTTCTGGGTTCCAGCTAGGGCCTGGAATGGGAGTCTTCCTGGCCGAGTGGTTGGCGTTGGGGAAAGTCTTGTAGACGTCTTCCTCCCTGTCCAACGAACGGTCTCTGGTTTTCCCTAGGCTGGCAGGACGGTGTTTTCTGACCCGGGGCGAGTTGGACTGTGGGATGCCTCGGAGCCATTCCTTCACCCCCGTTTCCTTCTGGGAGCTTCCGTGGCTGTTGATGACGGCCTTGATGTGGTCAAGGAAAGTGGGTGTGCTGCTTCCCTCTTTCCCCTGGGGCCAGGGGGACGGAGTACGGGGACTGGTGGCCGAATCTCTGCGGGCCACGGGACGCTGGATGGTGGTAGTGGTGGTGGTGTTGGTGTTGGTGTTGTCGTTCTTAACGGCCGACGTCACTCCGGTCCTTTTTCGGGTCCTCCTCCTGTTGCTGCCGGACTCCGTGAAGACCGGGCGGTAGGTGACCACCAGCCCCAGCCCGGAGCACGAACACGTGGCGCTGATGGGTTTGAGAGCCGTGAAGTTGACCACGTGCCCGCCGGACAGCTTGGAGCGCGCCGCTCTGTGCACCGGGTTCAGTTTGGCCACAACTCTCCGTTTCCTGGCGGGCCGTTTGCGGACGTTGAGGTTGCGGTCCTTACCGGGCACAGCCTTTCTGGCCTGGCGGGCGTTGATGTTGCGGTCAAGATAGGACTGGGCAGGGGTGTGGTGTTGGTGGAGGTGGTGTTGGTGTTGGTGGTGGTGGTGGTGGCAGTCACTGTGGCTCCCCGCATCACACCCTGATTCAGACGCGGTGGCGTCAAACAACAACAGCTGCTCACCCGACCCCCGGTTCTCCTTTCTCGTCGGCCCGCTTCCTGAAGGCCGTCTTTTCTGTCTTCTCTTCGGCGCCGCCCCCTTTCTGCCCGGCTTGCGAGGCGACGTCCATGAACGGGGCCTTACCCCAGAGGGCGGGTCAGCGAGCTGGAGAGGCAGGGGCAGCGACAGGCGTTGTCTCGTCCTGCGGGTCAGGCGGATGTCGTCGGCTGGGGTCTCTTTGCCTGCACCGCCCCTCTCGCTGTGGGTGTCCTCCACGGGTTGGCAGGGGGACACGGGCCGTTTCTTGCTCCCTGTCCTGTTATGGCCGGCCTTAGCAGTGTCGGGGTCGTCGCCGTCGTCATCAAAGGAATGTCTTCTGTCGTGGGGCGTGTCGTCGTCGTCGTCGCCCTTGGTGACGATGTTGGGGTGGGAGCGGTGGTAACTTGGTGGGGGCGGAGGGAGGTGGGCAGGGCTGCAGGAGGGACAGGGGCACAGCAGACACTGCGAACTGTGGTCCTCACAACTGTAGGCTGCCATCTGCACGGGGGCCCTCGTCATCCGTCTGCACGCACACGTGGGTAAACATGCACACAGACACACATAAACATACAGATACAAACACCCCCCCCCCAACACACACACACACACCACACACATGCACACACACAGAACACACACACACATACACACGAAAATAAATACATATTCGCACACACACACACACACACACACACACACACACACACACACACACACACACACTCAAAGTGAAAAGACGGTAAAGTTAAAGAACACACAGTTTGAATGAATGAATGGGTATGATTCTGAATGCCATCAAAATTAGAGCAAAGTGTTTTGATTATCTCCTCCTTAACGGTCTCTGTGGTCATATTTCAGAATTCCACCTGGGGCGGTGAGAACTTCACAGCTGTTTGATTTAAGTTAACATAAAAAATATTCATTTACGTCAGTCTGCTTCCGATATGAATCATCGACATTAAGAACACATGATGATGACGACGACTGAAATGACGACGATCATGATTATAGTGTACGTCGCCATGAATATCGTATGATTATCCTCTAGGATATATATATATATATATATATATATATATATATATATATATATATATATATATCCTAGAGGATAATCATATATATATATATATATATATATATATATATCCTAGAGGATAATCATATATATATATATATATATAAGAAGGAAAAAAGAAGTGTTTTTGAAGTACGAATAATGCTTTCCCCATAAAGTGGACGCGCACGCGCGCATGTGTGTGTGTGCGCAAGGTTGTCACCTAATCTGCTGAGTATGGTCAGTGTGATTGCGTGATGGACAAACCTCGTTCTTCTGGACTGGTGGCTCAGGCTGCTTCAGAGAGTGTGCCCAGCGACTGACTGCAAAACGAAGATGCAGCATTGTTGCTGCTGTTGATATGTGCATTGTTTGTTGAGTGACTAATTTGTTTTTGTTTTTTTTAACTTCATATTGACTTAATTCAAGAGCAACAAGAGTGTCACTCAGTGGAAACCTCAGAGGCAACACTTTAAAGTTCCAGAAACAACGCTTTCGCCTTGATGTCAGGGGGAACTATTTCTCTAATAGAGTAGTGACAGAGTGGAACGGTCTCCCAGACTCCGTGGTCCTGGCGCCGTCAGTCAACGCCTTCAAAAGCCGCCTAGATAAACACTGGAGGGGCCTACGTGGTCTGTACAACCCATCTTGTCAGAGCAACTGATTTGGTCTTGCCGCGCTCGCCACGCATGCAACCAATTCAGTGATAGATCTAGTTCTTTAGGAACACGAACAGGCCTCGGGAGAGGCCTAAACCGTTGTCAAGTCAAGTCAAGTGTGTAGCCACAGTGACAGACGCTGTTACTAGATCGGCATAGCCTACTGCAGATAAACCTTACGTTCGTGACTAAACGCGGCACTCGTAAGAGAAATCGGCAGAAGTGTAAATAGGCCGCCATCTTTTGGGGGGCTAACTTTTTGGTTTATAAATCCCGACGTGCCATTATGTTTGATAACCCAATGCACTCAACACCCATCCTGTAATTCTGCACGGAATGGAAATGAGGATATAAAGATACAAATAAAAAAATCAATGAATGAAATATTAATTCAAGAAATACATGATGTTAACAATGTCAGCTACCACTCAAACTTCTGGACTCCGCAGATTTGAACGTGGTGGAAAATAGAGAAGTCGTTAAGCTTACCATCTGTCAACTTCCTGAAGTCCTGACAATCCTCTGCAGACGGCTGTGGTTCCAGCGTGATTGTTGAGCAACAGCTGTGGTGCCTTGTCCCTCTCAAATCACATGCACAGTTAGTTTAGTGCGAAAGGTAGTGTTTACATTGTGACAAATCTAATGGCCGTTTTGCATCACAGCTCTGTGGCCAGGACAATGGGAAAACTCTACGTCATTCTAAAGAACGTCACTCGTGTCGAAGTTCTTGTGACGTCAAATGAAAACACAATCGTACGCTATTGTTGCGACTCTGTGTGTGTGTGTGCGTGTGCGTGTGTTTTGATAGCAATGATTTAAATGGGGGAAACAAAACAAAACAAAAAACGAAGAGTAACGTAGCCTTCATTGTCTATAAACAAATGATGAGAAACTCCCATTTTCAGAAAATCACTGTCATCACCTGTACGTCCTTCAAAGATAAACGCAAACAACCAGCGAACATGGTCTGTGCGTAGAGTTACTTGGAGTTACTAAGAGTTGTTTTCCGATACAGGTCCCAGGTGTTCTTCATCGGGCTCTACTTCAAGTTCTGGCTACTTACGTGCGCCACTCCCGGTTGTTGTTTCTTGGTCTGACCAGAATTTGTCGTGCCTTTTCTTAAAAGTGTTTACAGTTTTTTCACAAACGACGTGTGTCGAAGGCGGTTACAAATGTTGCAAATGAGTTCTCCCTCATGGATATCTTTGCTTACATTTGGGTAAATTTTCATAGGGTGTCCCCTTGTTCCTGTATACATGGTGCTACTTCCTTCCAGAGTTTGATGAAGCCACACACATCCTTGTCATAAATTCATGTAATGATCTTACACATTTCAGTCATGTCTCCTCTTAACCTACGTTAGCTAAGCGTTGGTAACTTCAGTTTCTTTAATCGTTGGGCATAAGATAGATCTTTAAATCCTGGAATTTGCTTGGTAGCACGCCCCTGAACTCTTTCGATCTACTCTATTAATTTTACACTCATAGGGTACCAGATGGAACTTGCATGACAGCAAACATTTGATTGGCTTTTTCTCCTTCGTGTTCTTCAAACTTGAGCCGTTCGTTAATCACTACTCCTATGTCCTTTTCTGGATGCACTTGTTTGAGAACTGTATTGCCTAGTTTGTGATGTGCTGAGGTGTTTGTGATGTGTTGAGGTGTTTGTGATGTGTTGAGGTGTTTGTGATGTGCTGAGGTGTTTGTGATGTGCTGAGGTGTTTGTGATGTGTTGAGGTGTTTGTGATGTGTTGAGGTGTTTGTGATGTGCTGAGGTGTTTGTGATGTGCTGAGGTGTTTGTGATGTGTTGAGGTGTTTGTGATGTGCTGAGGTGTTTGTGATGTGTTGAGGTGTTTGTGATGTGCTGAGGTGTCAGTTTTCTTCCCAATCGACATACGTTTGCACTTATCTGGATGGAAACGTGAAAGCCATATATCACTCCATATGGACCACTTATCTGGATGGAAACGTGAAAGCCATATATCACTCCATATGGACCACTTATCTGGATGGAAACGTGAAAGCCATTATCACTCCATATGGACCACTTATCTGGATGGAAACGTGAAAGCCATTATCACTCCATATGGACCACTTATCTGGATGGAAACGTGAAAGCCATATATCACTCCATATGGACCACTTATCTGGATGGAAACGTGAAAGCCATATATCACTCCATATGGACCACTTATCTGGATGGAAACGTAAAAGCCATTATCACTCCATATGGACCACTTATCTGGATGGAAACGTAAAAGCCATATATCACTCCATATGGACCACTTATCTGGATGGAAACGTAAAAGCCATATATCACTCCATATGGACCACTTATCTGGATGGAAACGTAAAAGCCATTATCACTCCATATGGACCACTTATCTGGATGGAAACGTGAAAGCCATATATCACTCCATATGGACCACTTATCTGGATGGAAACGTGAAAGCCATATATCACTCCATATGGACCACTTATCTGGATGGAAACGTAAAAGCCATATATCACTCCATATGGACCAGAAAACAAAATGAAACGATATAAGAAAGGCCGATTTCATGTTTCCTGTTTTAGTGAGAAAACAAAATCTTGAATGACCAATCATATTCGTCAACCCTGCAATAGAGTGGAAAATACCAAATTCGTAAACCCTGCAATAGAGTGGAAAATACCATTTACCTTGTCATAAATTCATGTAATGATCTTATACATTTCAGTCATGTCTCCTCTTAACCTACGTTAGCTGAGCGTTGGTAATTTCAGTTTCTTTAATCGTTGGGCATAAGATAGATCTTTAAATCCTGCTGCGCCAACGTGTACATAATTTTTTCAACATCCAGTATACATAACAAATACATAACAAAACAAGAGAACCTCTTCTTGCCAAATGTCGCGCACACTGGCTGTCAGAGAATGGGAAGTGTTGCAGCTGAACACAAAAAGAACAATGCAGATACGTACATAAATTAAAAAAAAATTAAAAGATAATGCTATAAGATATAACTTTATTGTCTGTAAACTCACTGAAATTTATCTTTTGGCTCGAGCACACGTAACATTGATCATGAAAAACCTCACATCTCTAGATAACATCAAAACAGAATCGCCCGCGAGTCGTTGTGACGAGTGAGACAGGTTACATTACGCATGATTATGATGAAACCACATACCAGCTAGGAATCCAAGAAATATGGCCAAGGCGCAATCAAGCCACCAACTTCCCTCCGTTCACAGCATGTATTGTGTAGCCCGAGGCTCACTGAAGGCACATGTCGCCAACTTATATTGTCGCCGGCGACAATATGTACGGAGTCTCACGATGCAGTCTTCAGAGTAAACAGTTCAACTTAGAGATGCCGAAGACGGTGTTTATCATCATCATCATCATCACTGAGCACAGTTATCATGGAGAGAGGGCCAGAGGAGTGTGTGTGTGTGTGTGTGTGTGTGTGTGTTGTACGAACGTGCAGTCACGGCTCAATAACATGGTAAATACATGTCATAGTTTCTCTCAGCCTATCTATGTTTGCATTTCCTGCCAACATAGTGTGTGCGTCGAGGGGATGGAGGTGGTGTACTAATTAAAGATCTTTGAGGGCCTGCAGTTCTTTTCTAGTTTGGCTGACTCTTAGGGTAGATCGCTGCGCTGCCATGATGACGAGCGAGCGAACCTTGTCGCTGAGCTTTGAAAGGAAGTTGTCAAGAGTAGTTCCCCCTCCCTTCTACCATCATCTGTCGTCTGCTGCGTTGCTTTGTTGTATTGAAAAGCTGTTAAAAAGAACGGGAAACCATATACAATAAAATATAATGTACGACCCACCTATGCACGGGCTACAAAACTGTGTCTCCAATGATATGGGGACCTCTGAAAAAAAAAAGAAAAAAAATGAGAAGAAAATCGCCAGATCAGTTTTAGTAATGATACATGGTTTTGGGTGGAACAGTGTGCATGGTATGAACTAATTCGCAAAATTATGTTTCCATGGAACTGATACCAGTTAGAGAAACCATCTAAGACTAGGTTGATGTCTTGTCATGGAAAGAGTAGTGGTGATTTTGGAGACCGACTGTATACAGATGAAGAGACTGACGTGTGCAAGGAAATCTGTTTTGAACCAGTGGTTCATTTATCAGCAGGTGTCTGCCCATTGCCGTGAAAACCAGCGCGTTTTGCATTGCATTGCATTGTATCGTATAGTATTGTGTTGTAGTGTATGGTGTTACGTTGCCTTTTTTTTTTTTTTTTTTTTTTTCGTTTTGTTACAACATTTCACTGTGTAAAATTCAGGCTGCTCTCCCAGGGGAGAGCACTTCGGTACAATTCAGCGTCACCATCCCTCTCCTTTTTATTCTGTCTGTAGGCGTGTTTCTCTTACTATGGAAGTTGATTTTCTGTACCATGTTTGACCTGAGACAACCCTTTTGATACCGCTAAGTGCATGCAGCGCACGAGACCACGGTTTATCGTCACGTCCTAAAGACTAGCACCTACATCACCACAAGATCCAGTGGAGGGGAGAGTGAAAAAAAAAAAGAGAAAAAAGAAGAAGATGAAGAAAAAAAAAAGCGGGACTGTATGTGGGACCCCAACTGTAGAAACTTGCTTCCAAGTCGGGCGGATTACCACTGGCCATTGTGACAATATATATATATACCCGGTGACATTTTGATTATTTTGTGCCCAGCGACCATGCATTCTGCAACACCATCTCTCGGGGTCTGTCTGGCTGCTAAAGCTAAGCACGTTTCATCGTGTCCACAGGCCGTTAGATCTCCACAACAACAACAACAACAACTATAAACGTACCCTTTCTGCATCAGCGAAGTCCACTCCTCCGTTCCTCTGCTCTTCCCACCCCCTCCAACCCGCTACTCCCCTCACCCCACCCCCCTCCCTCCAACCCCCAAACCCACCTCGCACACACACACCTCCTCCCGACCCCTCATTCCCATCCCACCTCTTCCCCACTCTGCACTTCAGCCCCATACTCTTGGACAATGGATGTGCAATTTGACGGCAGAAACACGTAGAGCGAAGATTACTCTGGACGTGGGGGCTGTGGGTGGCGAGGTGTGTGGGGATCTAACAAAGCACTAGAGGCGACGGTTTCTGTGAGGAAATTCGCCTTTCTTGTATGCAGATCTGAGGGTTGGGTTGGGATGGGTTGGGCTTTTTTTTTATGTTGGTGTTTAGTGCGCTGGATTTGGACCGTTAATCTTTGTGGAGTTCGTAGGTTGTTATTGATATGAAAGTGGTCTGCATTCATGTGTGTGTGTGTGTGTGTGTGTGAAATGATATGCTATGCTATGCTATGCTATGATATGATGATATATGATATGATATAATACTTCCTCGGTCAGAGACCAAGCTCTGTGCACTTTACAAAGATGGAGTCATTTGCACAACAGGCTGCCTGCCTGGGTACATCCGACTGACAGTTGCCTTTAGGCACTCATCATTCGTTTCCTGTGTCATTCAGTCAGGTTTCAGTTTCACACACACACACACACACACACACACACACACACACACACACATAATATCTTACATGTATGACCGTTTTGTTTATACACCCTGTGATTTAGACAGTCATATTCCGTTTCCTGGGGTGTACATGCTGGATGTGTTATTGTTTCCGTGACCCACTGAACGCTGACATGGGTTACAGGATCTTTAACGTGCGTGTTTGATGTTCTGCAAGCGTACACACACAAAGAGGGTTCAGGCACTAGCAGGTCTGCACATTATTATGTTGAACTGGGAGATCGGTAAATTTTCCGCCCCTTAACCCATCAGGTGCGCCGGAACCGAGGATCGAACTCAGGCAACTCGGGCGAGAATCTAGAGCTCTAACCATTCGGCCACCGCACCGGTCCTCTTTGACAGACAATGGATGTGCAATTTGACGGCAGAAACACGTAGAGCGAAGATTACTCTGGACGTGGGGGCTGTGGGTGGCGAGGTGTGTGGGGATCTAACAAAGCACTAGAGGCGACGGTTTCTGTGAGGAAATTCGCCTTTTTTGTATGCAGATCTGAGATGGGTTGGGCTTTTTTTATGTTGGTGTTTTGTGCGCTGGATTTGGACCGTTAATCTTTGTAGAGTTCATAGGTTGTTATTGATATTGGTTGGTCAGTCATGTGTGTGTGTGTGTGTGTGTGCGTGTGTGTGTGGCTGTGTGTGTGTGTGTGTGTGTGTGTGTGTGTGTGTGTATCGCATGTGTGTGTGTGTGTGTGTGTGTGTCGCATGTGTGTGTGTGTGTGTGTGTGTGTCGCATGCGAGTGTGTGTGTGTGTGTGTGTGTGTCGCATGTTATCATGTGTATCAGCATGATATGAAGAGAAAACCTGGATGCCTTTCCATTACACTAAGTCGTGGCATGCTAGAGGATGGGACAAGGGAGAAATAAGAGACAGTTTAGTGGTGGTCCTTTCATTAAAGGCACCTTGGCAAAATCGACAAAGCGTTGGACTTCTAATTCAGTGTTCACTCGTGATCACAGGAGCCAGGTGCATTGCTCGGACGGAAGAGTCTAGTATGGTCATAACCCGTTACTAACTGTGTGTTGTATGGAACTGACCAATGGCATTTAGTCACGTGTAACTGGTGCCAATTGCGTTGCTTGGTTTTCTCACTTTTTGACAGTTACACGTGACTAAATGCCTACGTTGACCGAACTACGCCATTGGTCATTTCCATACGATAGAGCTCGAGGCCCCGTCTCGGCATGGAGTTGTGTATAGGG
>NC_134879.1:54255855-54260855 GCF_041734735.1 Babylonia areolata | reverse complement strand
ATACATTAACAATCTATAGTTTGTGTAACATCTCTTACCATTTTTAAAAAAAAGAGATTCATACAGAAATATTGCTAAATGTTTCCCAATTTGATTAATTGGGATGAAAGGAGGGGCGCTAACTTGTCTCTTGTGGGGGAAGTTTCAGTATGATTGCGGAATCGATTATGTTCTCAAGTCGTGAAGAGCTGGACACTCCAAAACAAAATGTGTTTCATCCTTAATTGTTCACAAATTATATGAGCGATTTTGTTAGTCTTCAGTTTGACATCTTTTTAAGTGTACAGCAATATCCGAAACACCACATCTGAATTTTAGGCAGTACCTGTTTAATACATGTATTTAAATAAATTGATTTTTTTTTAATGCCTCCATTCTGATTAAGGTTTTAAACGTTCTTTATAATGAAAATCTAGAACTGTTTCGAATGTGATCATTCGATTCCTGCCATCTGCAGTCAAAACATGTTTAAAGCATTAAAAATAAATAAATAAATAAATAAATAAAATTTTAAAAAACCCTATTCACATCTTCCACTTCTTGGTTATCCCATACAAACGGAAATCAATATTGGCTTGAACACACAAAAAACGAATTTTTGATGCCCACGTGCATTTATTTTTACAAGAGAGAGAGAGAGAGAGAGAGAGAGAGAGAGAGAGGACAGACAGACAGAGAGCTTCGATTCAGTGAACAATGAGCTGACCATAAATAGCACTGTTTGTCAATACAGAGGTCTCGTTTGCAACGCACATTTTTCATAGCCGTAAAACAAAAATCCCTCAAAATAGTGGAATGTCTTCAATGAACACGTGTGGGCATATTAAATAATTATGAAAGAAAGAGGGAAAAAAAACAACCTTTACTTTATTCCATGTTTGAGTTTTACAATTTCGTCACAGCATCAGATGAAAACAATCCGTTAGTGATTTTTTGTTCCACGTCAGTACATACCCATTCAAAGGTCATGTACAGATCAAAGGTAAAGACAGATTTATTTTCTCTTAATACTGGAAGCGTAATTAAATGATCTAAGCCAAGATGTACGAAAATAAAGCAACAAATACGTGCGACCACACAGACACAGATACTCCCGTTATGTTGTGTTGTGTTTTGCTATGTTATGCTGTGTGACATAATATTGTGTTGTTTTCTGTTCTGTCGTGTTACATTGTGTTGTGTTGCGTCGTGTCGTATTGCATTGTAGTGTGATCGTGCTGCGTTGTGTTGCGTTGTGTTACATTGAGTCGTGTTGTTTTGCGTTCTGTCCTTGCCATGCGTTGCACTGTATTGCGTTGTGAGAATATGCATGTAGTGAACACTAGAGAATAGCAGAACGAAGAAGAACCCACCCCGTCAGGTATATTAAAAAAAAAAACAAACAAAACCTGCAATGTTAAGAAAAACAGCACTTGGCACAAAAAGTAACAACCACTTCAAGAAAAAAAAAACCCATCAGTTTCATATCCTATGACCTCATCGTAAACCTCCGTTCAAAGACAGCTTCAACAGACCCTTTCCTATTACTAAATGTCAGTGATTGATGAAGGATAAAGATGGCCATGAAAGAATTCAGCTGACGATAATGGTAAACCAGCATTGCAATGCAAGGCCAATGGCCGGGTGACAAGATTAAGGTTCCTTTCAGCGGAAGTCTGGCCAACAGGAAGTGCGTCAGCAGTCCTGATTTCCGAGACAAGACGACTAAAGGCAAAGAAGTCTATTTCCGGGAAATAACGACATACATGGGGAGCAGATGGGGAGGTGAATTGATAATGGTGGAGGAAATCAGATTCGTTCGGTGGATGAGGGGAAAGTGGGAAGAGGTGAACTGGGTCGGGGAGGAGGATTGGGGGTGAGGGTGAGGGAAGTGTGGGTGGGGAAGGACGTGAGGTGGCTGGGCACGTTTGCCAACATTAATTCTTCTTGGTGTGCATCAAGGTTTAGATGAAAATATGTTTAAAAATACGTTTTATGGCATTACGTTTTAGATGAGTATGTATTTACAATACAATTTAGCGTCATGTTTTATGCCAGTATATATTTTAAATACGTTTTATGTCATGCTGTTTGCTTTTCGTTTGTTTTGTTCTGATTGTTGTAGTTGTTTTTCTAGTGAGTGTGTTCTTCACAGACATTTGCCGTCTTTTGCACAAAACCATTTCTCTGAATTGATGAATTTATATTTTATCGAGCGTCAGTCCTTCTCTCATGCATTACAAGGCTGTAGGCTGACTCTTTCACGAAAATGTGAGTGAAACCATACGCCCTAGTAAAAACAATAGGACTGTAAAACAACGAAGAAAGTGAGGGTGGAGGAAGGGAGAGGGTTGATGTGACATTTCGCCGTGGGTTTTAAGTAAGTCTAATCATTCGTTGATGCAGCAGTTGCCATTTATCACCACGTATCTTTTATTTCTGCCCTGAGATGACTGTTTTGCGGTCGAGCTGGTTTGTAATCAGCATAATTCATCTTCTATTCTAATATTGATTGAGCTCAGTGCAACACCAAGGACTGAGCTAGAAACCACAAGGTCGGGAGCTCTGTGAAGTCCCGTGGCTTTTTTTTGTGTGTGTGAATAATTGCTTAGCACTTGGGATGTCTCCCACGTCAGACAGAAGTCTCTGTGTGATGTCGTGTTCAGTTGGAGGTCTGCTCTGTCGCCGGCAGCCAAAACAGTTTTCGTGACTATCATTTTTCCATCACTGGAAGACGACATACAGTTTGTAGGCCGCACCAGACAGACACCTTAGGGGTGTTTGCAGTGACTGGTTGCTTAACCCCTTGATAGCTGAACACTGGCCAAATGAGATTAGTGGGGCATGAGTTTGGAAGGCAGTCACTGCTTTTTTTGTGCGCATAGAGTTGACTTCATCAAGATTTTGCGCCTTATAAATATTATTATTATTAGTAGTAGTATTTTTATGTATTTATCTTTTTTTTTCTCAAGGCCTGACTAAGTGCGTTGGGTTACGCTGCTGGTCAGGCATCTGCTTGGCAGATGTGGTGTAGCGTATATGGATTTGACCGAACGTAGTGACGCCTCCTTGAGCTACTGATGCTGATACTGTGTAATCATCAGTGGTATCATTGTCGTTGGGTTTTTTTGTGGTTTTTTTGTTTGTTTGTTTTTTTGTTTGTTTGCTGCTTTTATTTTTTATTGTTGTTATTGTTGTTGTTTTCTTTTTCTTTTTTTTCTTTCCCTTTTCTTAATACAAAAGTAATGTGATTCCAAGAAGAAGGCGTCCAGATACAGAGTGGTGACGTGACATCATGACCAGTAAGTTTCCGTTTCATTTCAAGGAGGTGTCAAAACGTAACGTGACATCATGACCAGTAAGTTTCAGTTTCATTTCAAGGAGGTGTCAAAACGTGACGTGACATCATGACCAGTAAGTTTCAGTTTCATTTCAAGGAGGTGTCAAAACGTGACGTGACATCATGACCAGTAAGTTTCAGTTTCATTTCAAGGAGGTGTCAAAACGTAACGTGACATCATGACCAGTAAGTTTCCGTTTCATTTCAAGGAGGTGTCAAAACGTGACGTGACATCATGACCAGTAAGTTTCAGTTTCATTTCAAGGAGGTGTCAAAACGTGACGTGACATCATGACCAGTAAGTTTCAGTTTCATTTCAAGGAGGTGTCAAAACGTGACGTGACATCATGACCAGTAAGTTTTAGTTTCATTTCAAGGATGTGTCAAAACGTAACGTGACATCATGACCAGTAAGTTTCAGTTTCATTTCAAGGAGGTGTCAAAACGTGACGTGACATCATGACCAGTAAGTTTCAGTTTCATTTCAAGGAGGTGTCAAAACGTGACGTGACATCATGACCAGTAAGTTTCAGTTTCATTTCAAGGAGGTGTCAAAACGTGACATAATGATATGCAACACCACATCTGCTGTATAAAAACAAGAGGACCAGATGCCTGACCTTTGCACAAATCCCCCGCGCAGGGCCAGGCCTCGACTGCTGTGTAAGCTCCGTTTGACCTCAGTCAGGGGACAGCCCTTCGCTGACCAGCACTCAAGGGTTAATACAGCATCTTCCTTCTTCCAGACAACAATAGTGTCCGCTCCGTGTCAGGTCTGTGCACAACTCTGTTGTCTGCTGCCGGAAAAAAACAACAACAACCCAAACAAAAAAAGAACACTCACCACCAGACCGTGTCATCAGTGCGCTCACTCACCACCAGACCGTGTCATCAGTGCGCTCACTCACCACCAGACCGTGTCATCAGTGCGCTCACTCACCACCAGTGACCGTGTCATCAGTGCGCTCACTCACCACCAGTGACCGTGTCATCAGTGCGCTCACTCACCACCAGTGACCGTGTCATCAGTGCGCTCACTCACCACCAGACCGTGTCATCAGTGCGCTCACTCACCACCAGTGACCGTGTCATCAGTGCGCTCACTCACCACCAGACCGTGTCATCAGTGCGCTCACTCACCAGAGACCGTGTCATCAGTGCGCTCACTCACCACCAGACCGTGTCATCAGTGCGCTCACTCACCACCAGTGACCGTGTCATCAGTGCGCTCACTCACCACCAGACCGTGTCATCAGCGCGCTCACTCACCACCAGTGACCGTGTCATCAGTGCGCTCACTCACCACCAGACCGTGTCATCAGTGCGCTCACTCACCACCAGACCGTGTCATCAGTGCGCTCACTCACCACCAGACCGTGTCATCAGTGCGCTCACTCACCACCAGTGACCGTGTCATCAGTGCGTTCACTCACCACCAGACCGTGTCATCAGTGCGTTCACTCACCACCAGACCGTGTCATCAGTGCGCTCACTCACCACCAGACTGTATCATCCGTGCGCTCACTCACCACCAGACCGTGTCATCAGTGCGCTCACTCACCACCAGTGACCGTGTCATCAGCGCGCTCACTCACCACCAGTGACCGTGTCATCAGTGCGCTCACTCACCACCAGACCGTGTCATCAGTGCGCTCACTCACCACCAGTGACCGTGTCATCA
>NC_134879.1:54228355-54243355 GCF_041734735.1 Babylonia areolata | reverse complement strand
TCCTCCACCCCCACCCCCCCCCCCCCCCCCTCCCATCTCTCTCTCTCTCTCTCCCTCCCAATCCCCCATCTCCAGATTCCCACTACTCAACTCTCCGGTACTGATGGCAACATGATATATTGATTGGCTGTGTGTGGTTCACGTCTCTCTCTCTCTCTCTCTCTCTCTCTCTCTCTCCTCTTTCTTTGTATCTTCTCTCTCTCTCTGCCTCTCACTTTCCCTCTCTCTCTCTCTCTCTTTGTCTCTCTGCTTCTCTTTGTCTCTGTCTCTGTCTCTCTCCTCTCTTTCTTCTCTCTTTCCCTCCCTCCTTCCTCTCTCTCTCTTTCTCTTCTCTCTCTCTTCTTTCTCTTCCTTTCCCTCCTCCCCCTCTCTCTCTCCTCTCTCTTTGTCTTCTCTCTCTCTCACTCTCTTCCCTTTCTCTCTCTTTCTCCCTCTTCCCCTCCCTCCTCCCCCCTCTCTCTGTGTGTCTCTCTCTCTGTCTCTCTCCTCTCTCTTTGCCTCTTCTCTCTCTCTGTGGCTCTCTCTTTGTCTCTCTCTCTCTCTGCCCCTCTCTCTCTCTCTCTCTCTCTCTCCTGTCCTCTCTCTCTCTTCTTTGTCTTTCCCTCCTTCCTTCTTCTCTCACTCTCTCTCTTCTCTCTCTCTTCTCTGTCTTCCCCTCCCTCCCCCTTCTCTCTCTCTTCTCTCTCTTTGTCTCTCTCTCTCTCTGCCCCTCTCTCTCTCTCTCTCTCTCTCTCCTGTCCTCTCTCTCTTCTCTCTCTTTCCCTCCTTCCTTCCTTCCTCTCTCACTCTCTCTCTTCTCTCTCTCTTCTCTGTCTTCCCCTCCCTCCCCCTTCTCTCTCTCTTCTCTCTCTTTGTCTCTCTCTCTCTGCCCCTCTCTCTCTCTCTCCTGTCATCTCTCTCTTCTCTCTCTTCCCCTCCTTCCTTCCTTCCTCTCTCACTCTCTCTCTCCTCTCTCTCTTCTCTGTCTTCCCCTCCCTCCCCCTTCTCTCTCTCTTCTCTCTCTCTTTGTCTCTCTCTCTTTCTGCCTCTGTCTCTGTCTCTGTCTCGCTCTCTCTGTGTCTTGCCCAATACATGTCCCTTTTTCCCTTCCTCTCCCAGTTAGGCCGTGCAGTGGTCCGTGTCATGCAGTGTATCGATGGCTGTCTCCCCCCTCCCCTCTCCTCTCTCTCTCCCCTCTCTCCCTTCTCCTCTCCCCCCCACCCCCTCTCTCTTTCTCTCTCTGTCTCCCCTTCCTCTCTCCTCTCTCTCTCTCCCTCCCCTCTCTCTCTTCTCTCTCTCTCCCCTCTCTCTCTGTCTCTGTCTCTCCCCTCCCCTCTCCTCTCTCTCTCTCCCCTCTATCTCTTCTCTCTCTCTCCCCCCTCTCTCTCTGTCTCTCTCTCACCTCTTCTCTGCCTCTCTCTATCTCTCTCTGTGCTTCTCTCTCTCTCTCTCTGTCTGTCTCTCCATTTCTCTCTCTCTTGAGAAAAGTTATTTCTGTATGCCTTTTTTTGTTGTTGTTGAAAAAAAACAAAAAACAAACTATATTTGTTTGCGTCTGACCTGCACAGCGGAAAGGTCGAACGTTCGTGATTTAGTCTGTGAATGGGTGTGTTGTGGTGGGATGGAGTGGGCAAGGTGGGATGAAGGGGGTGTGTGTGTGGGTGGTGGTGGGGGGAGGGGCCGAGGGGGGGGTGGGGTGAGGGGAAGGGGAGCTTGTAGTGTGTGTGTGTGGGAGGGGGGTTGTGTGTGATGTGTGTGAAATAGAGAGAGAGAGAGAAAGAGAGAGAGAGACAGACAGAGAGAGACACAGAGAGAGAGAGAGAGCACACAAACGTCTTTGTTCTATGAAACACTCTGAGCAAGAGCGTACACGCTCTCTTCTCATCTCTCTCTCTCTATCTCTGTCTCTGTCTCTCTCCGTCTTTTTCCCTGTCCAAATTCCACACACACACACACACACACACACACACACACACACACACATTTTTCCTTTCTCTCCCCCCTCCCGCCCCCCCCCGACACTGCAGACACTCTCGTACTCTTCCTCTCTCCCTCTCTCTCACCTTTAATTACCATTTCCAGATCATGTGCTTCACACATTATGCGCTCCACAGATCGTTTGCGTCATATATCACGAACTTCACAGATCACGTGCTTCACATGTCATGTGTATCATATATCACATGTTTCACAGATCACGTGCTTCACATGTCATGGGCTTCACATATCATGTGCTTCACAGATCACGTGCTTCACAGATCACATACTTCATAGACCATGCGATTCGCATATAATGTGCTTCACATATTACATGCTTCACAGATCATGTGCGTCATGTATCACGTGCTTCACATAATCACGTACTTCACAGATCATGTGATTCGCATGTTACATGATAGTACTTCGCGAATGATTTACATGCTTCACGGAGCATGTGCTTCTCATAATTATCACACACCTCGCAGATCAATGTGCGTCACATATTACAACACGTGCTTCGCAGATCATGTGCTTCACGGCCTTCTCCGTGGTGTCCATGGTGACGGCGGTGGTGAGCATCCAGCTGCTGAGGCTGGGCATGGTGAACCACACGACGGACGGGCACACCTTCCAGAAGGAGCAGCAGGACCCCCTCATCTACGTGGCGCTCAGCGTGGCGGGCCTGGAGATCCTCGTCTGCCTCATCTCCGTGCTGCTCAGCTGCCGCATGGCGCGCGTGGCCCGCGAGGAGATGTTCAAGCAGCGCGACGGCATGTTCCACGTGAAGGTACTGGGCCAGAAGGACATTGTGGTGGTCACCAAGCCTTGCTCCGGAGGCGGCACCGACCGCGAGGAGCTGACGGCCGTGTAGGAGGAGGAGGAGAAGGAGGTGGAGGAGGTGGTGGTTGGTGGTTGGTTGGTTGTTTGGTTGGTGGGCGTGGTTGGTTGGTGGGTGGTGGGTTGGGGTTGGGGGGTTTTGGTGGGTGGTGGTGGTGGCTGGCGATGATGGTGATGGTTGTGGAGGTGGTGGACGGGGCTGGGAGGGGGGGGGGAGGGGGGGCTGGGGGACTGAAGGTTCAGTTGGAGAGTAGTCTTAGGGCTGCCCTCCTGATGGTGGTGATGGTGGCGGTGGTGGTGTACAGGAAGAGGGGAGATGATGGGGCAGGGGGGTTGGGGGGGGGGGGGGGGGGGGGGGGAGTCGGTCAATCGGTCGGTCAGTCAGTCAGAAGATTAGTCGATCGATCAGTTGGTCAGTCACTCATTCAGTCTGTCGGTCGATCAGTCGCATGAAATGATGAGAGTGGAAAGCGGACGGGAGGGGGAGGGGGCGGGGGGGAGGGTGGAGTCGTTTATTTAGGTGTGGATAGGGCAAAGAAAGGTCTAGAGGAATTTACTTGTTTTCGTAGGGTTCTTGGCGCAACCAGGTATTTCAATGCTTTAGAAACCTGTCCGTGATACTGAAAAATTCAGACATGTTGGCGTGCCACTTTTTTCCCCCCAAACGTTCACGAAATAGTGGGGGTAGACAATTCAAAGAGCCTGATAAAAAAAAGGGGGGGGGGGGCTGTGGTATGTAGCTCCTGCATCTGGTTTCTAGTGCAGGGAAAAACCAAACCATGGGCAGTTCAACATACATGCGTGGCGGAAACAGGCGGAGAAAGTCGTTTCAGTTTTCCTCACCAAAGTTTTGGTGACAAACATTGCAAAGCGCTGTTTTGAAGTATCCCCCTCATTCCCCCTTTATCGGGTTTTTTTTTTTTTTTTTTTTTTTTTTTTCAATATCTTTTCGTGTGTTTTTTTTCTTCTTTTTATGTATAATAAATTCCGTCCTCGATTCTTTCATTGGGGGCCGAATTACAGAATTATGTACTGTAATCTGTGCCATTTAAGGGGGAGAAACTTCGTCCATCTGTTGACCTCCATCCTCATCAGCTTCCAACCCCGCCCCCTCCACCCCGCCCCCTCGCCCCCTCCACCCCTCCCCCCTGCCCCACCCGTTGACCTCCATCCTCATCAGCTTCCAACCCCGCCCCCTCCCCCCCCCCCCCACCCGCCCCCTCCCCCCCCCCACCCCTGCCCCACCAGTTGACCTCCATCCTCATCAGCTTCCAACCCCGCCCCCTCCACCCCGCCCCCTCGCCCCCTCCACCCCGCCCCCCTGCCCCACCGGTTGACCTCCATCCTCATCAGCTTCCAACCCCGCCCTCACCCCCCCACCCCCCTCCTCGCCCCACCCACCCCACTCTCCCCACTCCCTCTCTCTATCAAGCCCCGGAGTGATAGTCCTTGCTTTGGTGTGACTCCCTGAATCTATATAGCTGATGCTTTGACCTTCAATACTACCTGCTAACCCAAACGTGTATTCTAGTGTGCTATCCCCCCCCCCCTCCCACCACCACCCCCACTCCCCCACGTCACCCCCCCCCCCCCACCCCAACCTCCACCTTGGTTTTTTTGTTTGTTTGTTTTTTACCCTGGCTTTTCTTCAGTCAGTGTTTTTTTTCCCCTTTCTTTTTTTTCTTTCTTTTTTTAAAGCTCCACTCCAGTTCTCCTTTTGTATCCATCCTTTTCATGAGTTGTTGTTGCTGTTGTTGTTGTTGCTTTCTCATAAACTTTCATTGTTTCTCTTTTCTTCTTCATCTTTTTTTCCTTTGGCAATAACTTTGCGGTTTTTTTAAATTTTTTTTTTTATCTGTGGTGAAGTGGATGATGGATGTGTAAGTCGGGGAGCAAAAGTTATGTCCAGCTAAAGGCAGACTGGTCAAGACACACGGTGACGGCAAAGGATGGTTCTGGTGGGATGGAATGGCTTTCGTGGTTCTGCTCCAGGCCAGGTTCCAGTATTAGGCGTGTGTGTGTGTGTGTGTGTGTGTGTGTGTGTGTGTGTGTGTGTGAGAGAGAGATATCTGTGATCACCAGGGTGGTGAACTATTGTAGTGTGATATATATACCATTAGGAGCTTGGTGTTTCCAGCTCTAGGCCTCCATGTGATATATTTGATAATCAAAATGAGGATTTGTTTGTAGTGTGATAATGCGGTGATTAGTGACTGACGTTGTGTGGTGAATTTTTTTTTTTTTGTTGTATCATAACGCTTTGTTATGGATAGCGAGATTGATGTGACGTTAGGTACACCAAGTGCTGCTTGTTGTTGTTTCTCGTCCGCTGTCATGGTTAGAGATTTTGCTGATTGGTGTGTCGTCGTTTGATCTGTGTCACGCGTCTGCCAGTAGTTCTTGTTCTGGTGCACCAAGAACATACAGTGACTTGGACTGGCACCAGACGAAGAGTACTGATTAGAAATTAATGGACCTTCTCGTTAAATGATCTATCTATCTATCTATCTATCTATATATATATATATATATATATATATATATATATATATTGTGTCTCAGTTGTGAATGAGAGAAATTTACTCCTTAGTTACGAGTACATATTTCTGCTGATTTTTTTTTCTTTTCTTTTGTTTCTTTGGTTTTTTGGGGTTGTTTTTTGGGATTTTTTTTTTTCAAAGATGTTCTTTCTGCGAGTACTCTATCGGAAGCAATGAAAGTAGTCTTTGGAGCTGTCTCAGTTATTGTTATTTTTTGTGTCAGTCCAGACACAATGTGCAAGATGTTGTGCTTTTGCTACTGATTGCTGTTTCACTAGCGGTCCAGTGTATCGTTCTACAATATAGGCGTTGTCTATTATATGTTATGCTCGTTTTTTTGCCAAAACCATAACCATGGCTTAGTGATAGTTTGTAAACAGCTGAATATTTCCATGCTATTCTTTGTTTTATACCTTGCTAAGAGTTTGCTTTGGTGTTTCCGGGATGCGTATAAAAAAAAAAAGATAAAAAAAAGCTTTGCTTATTAACTTATCGCCGGCTTGTGTGTGGATGCGCGCGCTCGTGTGTGTGTGTGTGTGTGTGTGTGTGTGTGTGTGTGTGTGTGTGTGTGTGTGTGTGTGTGTGTGTGTGTGTGTGTGTGTGTGTGTGTGTTCGGGGAATGGGGTGGGGACGGTGGCACGGGGGTGTGTAGTGCAATGTTGTTTGGTGTGGTGGATGTCTGTAAGTGTACGGGATTTGTTTCAGATTGTGAATGATCTCGTGTCTGCAGTTTGTTCAATAGTTCGCTTTCTGGGTATAGTTTTATCTGTCTTTTCTTTCTTTTTCTTCTTCTTCTTCTTCTTTTTTGTTGTTGTTTTTTTGTTTTTTTTTTTTGATGATGATTAAAGTTAAACAATTGCTCTAACACCCACTCTCTCACTCACTGTCTGTCTCTCTGTCTCTGTATCTGTTGTCTATCTCTCTCTCTCTCTCTCTCTCTCTCTCTCTCTGCGTGTCTCTCTGTGTCTCTGTCTGTCTGTCTGTCTGTCTGTCTCTCCTTGTCTCTGTCTCTCTTCTCTCTTTCTCTCTCTCTAATTATGTAGATTTACTCTTTGTATCTGTTTGAAATCCGAAAGTATTACAAAAGATTGTGTGGACAGTGTCTATGTAGCTTGTTCTGGAAGAAGCTGTAGAAATTAAACTGACAAAAATCTGTCCTTTGATTTTGGTTATTTTGTTACCCACCTTGTGTTTCTGCTTTTTCTCCTTATTTTTTGTATACCCAGATTTATCTCTTTTTAACCGTTCTCCTCCTCCTCCTCCTCCTCCTCCTCCTTCTTCTTCTTCTTCTTCTTCTTCTTCTTCTTCTTCTTCTTCTTCTTCCTGTCCTCTTTATAGTCTTCCTCATTCTTTTTGTGATGATGATGATGAGTATTATAATAATAATTATTATCATTATTGCTGTTGTTGTTGTTGTTGTTGTTGTTGTTGTTGTTGTTGTTGCCTCCTTGTCCTTGTCTTCTTCTTTCGTTGTTGTCTTCTGTCTGTGGAAATTCATGTCTTATAATCTCTCTCTCTCTCCCCTTCACACACACACACACACACACACACACACACACACACACACACACACACACACACACACACACACACACACACACACACACACACACACACACACACACACACCAACCAATAACCAGCAATGCCACTCACTAACAGTCCCAGACGTTATGCATCCAACGTTTTCTCTTCGTGAGAATGACCTACGGTCTCTACTCCATTTTCAATGAAGAAAAGGGAAGTAAGGAAAGGTCCAGGTGTGTTATCGTTTTCTCCATTCTTTACCCCCAAACATTTCACCATTTTTTACCCCAGAACATTTCACCATTCTTTACACCATTCTTTACCCCAAAACATTTCACCATTCTTTACACCATTCTTTACCCCAGAACATTTCACCATTCTTTACCCCAGAACATTTCACCATTCTTTACCCCAGAACATTTCACCATTCTTTACCCCAGAACATTTCACCATTCTTTACCCCAAAACATTTCACCATTCCATTCTTTACCCCAGAACATTTCACCATTCACCATTCTTTACCCCAGAACATTTCACCATTTTTTACCCCATAACATTTCACCATTCACCATTCTTTACCCCATAACATATCACCATTCACCATTCTTTACCCCAGAACATTTCACCATTTTTTACCCCAAAACATTTCAATATTCTTTACCCCAGAACATTTCACCATTCTTTACCCCCAAAAAACATTTCACCATTCTTTACAACAGAACATTTCACCAATCACCATTCTTTACCCCATAACATTTCACCATTCACCATTCCTTATCCCAGAACATTTCACCATTCTTTACCCCAAAACATTTCACCATTCTTTACCTCCTTACCCCAAAACATTTCACCATTCTTTACCTCTTTACCCCAGAACATTTCACCATTCTTTACCCCAAAACATTTCACCATTCACCATTCTTTACCCCATAACATTTCACCATTCACCATTCTTTACCCCAGAACATTTCACCATTTTTTACCCCAAAACATTTCAATATTCTTTACCCCAGAACATTTCACCATTCTTTACCCCCAAAAAACATTTCACCATTCTTTACAACAGAACATTTCACCAA
The DNA here is from genome assembly GCF_041734735.1 of Babylonia areolata. Taxonomy (NCBI): domain Eukaryota; kingdom Metazoa; phylum Mollusca; class Gastropoda; order Neogastropoda; family Buccinidae; genus Babylonia; species Babylonia areolata. The sequence continues at coordinate 54,235,413 of NC_134879.1, read as the reverse complement.
TCACCATTCTTTACCCCATAACATTTCACCATTCACCATTCCTTATCCCAGAACATTTCACCATTCTTTACCCCAAAACATTTCACCATTCTTTACCTCCTTACCCCAAAACATTTCACCATTCTTTACCTCTTTACCCCAGAACATTTCACCATTCTTTACCCCAAAACATTTCACCATTCACCATTCTTTACCCCAAAACATTTCACCATTCTTTACCCCAGAACATTTCACCATTCTTTACCCCAGAACATTTCACCATTCATTACCCTAAAACATTTCACCATTCCATTCTTTACCCCAGAACATTTCACCATTCTTTACCCCAAAACATTTCACCATTCATTACCCTAAAACATTTCACCATTCCATTCTTTACCCCAGAACATTTCACCATTCTTTACCCCATAACATTTCACCCCAAAATATTTCACCATTCACCATTCTTTACCCCAGAACATTTCACCATTCTTTACCCCAAGCATTTCACCATTCTTTACCCCAAAACATTTCACCATTCTTTACCCCAGAACATTTCACCATTCTTTACCCCAGAACATTTCTCCATTCTTTACCCCAGAACATTTCACCATTCTTTACCCCAACAAAACATTTCACCATTCTTTACCCCAGAACATTTCACCATTCTTTACCCCAACAAAACATTTCACCATTCTTTACCCCAGAACATTTCTTCATTCTTTACCCCAAGCATTTCACCATTCTTTACCCCAGAACATTTCACCATTCTTTACCCCAGAACATTTCACCATTCTTTACACCATTCTTTACCCCAAAACATTTCACCATTCTTTACCCCAAAACATTTCACCATTCTTTACCCCAGAACATTTCACCATTCTTTACCCCAGAACATTTTACCATTCTTTACCCCAAAACATTTCTCCATTCTTTACCCCAAAACATTTTACCATTCTTTACCCCAAAACATTTCACCATTCTTTACCCCAAAACATTTCACCATTCTTTACCCCAGAACATTTCACCATTCATTACCCCAAAACATTTCACCATTCCATTCTTTACCCAGAATATTTCACCATTCTTTACCCCAGAACATTTCACCATTCTTTACCCCAAAACATTTCATCATTCTTTACCCCAGAACATTTCACCATTTTTTACCCCAGAACATTTCACCATTTTTTACCCCAAAACATTTCACCATTCACCATTCTTTACCCCATAACATATCACCATTCACCATTCTTTACCCCAGAACATTTCACCATTTTTTACCCCAAAACATTTCAATATTCTTTACCCCAGAACATTTCACCATTCTTTACCCCCAAAAAACATTTCACCATTCTTTACAACAGAACATTTCACCAATCACCATTCTTTACCCCATAACATTTCACCATTCACCATTCCTTATCCCAGAACATTTCACCATTCTTTACCCCAAAACATTTCACCATTCTTTACCTCCTTACCCCAAAACATTTCACCATTCTTTACCTCTTTACCCCAGAACATTTCACCATTCTTTACCCCAAAACATTTCACCATTCACCATTCTTTACCCCATAACATTTCACCATTCACCATTCTTTACCCCAGAACATTTCACCATTCTTTACCCCAAAACATTTCACCATTCATTACCCCAAAACATTTCACCGTTCCATTCTTTACCCCAGAACATTTCACCATTCTTTACCCCAAAACATTTCACCATTCATTACCCTAAAACATTTCACCATTCCATTCTTTACCCCAGAACATTTCACCATTCTTTACCCCATAACATTTCACCCCAAAATATTTCACCATTCACCATTCTTTACCCCAGAACATTTCACCATTCTTTACCCCAAGCATTTCACCATTCTTTACCCCAAAACATTTCACCATTCTTTACCCCAGAACATTTCACCATTCTTTACCCCAGAACATTTCTTCATTCTTTATCCCAGAACATTTCACCATTCTTTACCCCAACAAAACATTTCACCATTCTTTACCCCAGAACATTTCTTCATTCTTTACCCCAGAACATTTCACCATTCTTTACCCCAACAAAACATTTCACCATTCTTTACCCCAGAACATTTCTTCATTCTTTACCCCAAGCATTTCACCATTCTTTACCCCAGAACATTTCACCATTCTTTACCCCAGAACATTTCACCATTCTTTACACCATTCTTTACCCCAAAACATTTCACCATTCTTTACCCCAAAACATTTCACCATTCTTTACCCCAGAACATTTCACCATTCTTTACCCCAGAACATTTCACCATTCTTTACCCCATAACATTTTACCATTCTTTACCCCAAAACATTTCACCATTCTTTACCCCAGAACATTTTACCATTCTTTACCCCAAAACATTTCACCATTCTTTACCCCAAAACATTTCACCATTCTTTACCCCAGAACATTTCACCATTCCATTCTTTACCCCAGAACATTTCACCATTCTTTACCCCAAAACATTTCACCATTCTTTACCCCAGAACATTTCACCATTCATTACCCCAAAACATTTCACCATTCCATTCTTTACCCCAGAACATTTCACCATTCTTTACCCCAGAACATTTCACCATTCTTTACCCCAAAACATTTCATCATTCTTTACCCCAGAACATTTCACCATTCTTTACCCCAGAACATTTCACCATTTTTTACCCCAAAACATTTCACCATTCACCATTCTTTACCCCATAACATATCACCATTCACCATTCTTTACCCCAGAACATTTCACCATTTTTTACCCCAAAACATTTCAATATTCTTTACCCCAGAACATTTCACCATTCTTTACCCCCAAAAAACATTTCACCATTCTTTACAACAGAACATTTCACCAATCACCATTCTTTACCCCATAACATTTCACCATTCACCATTCCTTATCCCAGAACATTTCACCATTCTTTACCCCAAAACATTTCACCATTCTTTACCTCCTTACCCCAAAACATTTCACCATTCTTTACCTCTTTACCCCAGAACATTTCACCATTCTTTACCCCAAAACATTTCACCATTCACCATTCTTTACCCCATAACATTTCACCATTCACCATTCTTTACCCCAGAACATTTCACCATTCACCATTCTTTACCCCAAAACATTTCACCATTCACCATTCTTTACCCCATAACATTTCACCATTCACCATTCTTTACCCCAGAGCATTTCACCATTCTTTACCCCAAAACATTTCACCATTCATTACCCCAAAACATTTCACCATTCCATTCTTTACCCCAGAACATTTCACCATTCTTTACCCCAAAACATTTCACCATTCATTACCCTAAAACATTTCACCATTCCATTCTTTACCCCAGAACATTTCACCATTCTTTACCCCATAACATTTCACCCCAAAATATTTCACCATTCACCATTCTTTACCCCAGAACATTTCACCATTCTTTACCCCAGAACATTTCACCATTCTTTACCCCAAAACATTTCACCATTCTTTACCCCAGAACATTTCACCATTCTTTACCCCAGAACATTTCTTCATTCTTTACCCCAGAACATTTCACCATTCTTTACCCCAACAAAACATTTCACCATTCTTTACCCCAGAACATTTCTTCATTCTTTACCCCAGAACATTTCACCATTCTTTACCCCAGAACATTTCACCATTCTTTACCCCAGAACATTTCTTCATTCTTTACCCCAGAACATTTCACCATTCTTTACCCCAGAACATTTCACCATTCTTTACCCCAGAACATTTCACCATTCTTTACCCCAAAACATTTCACCATTCTTTACCCCAGAACATTTCACCATTCATTACCCCAAAACATTTCACCATTCCATTCTTTACCCCAGAATATTTCACCATTCTTTACCCCAGAACATTTCACCATTCTTTACCCCAAAACATTTCACCATTCTTTACCCCAAAACATTTCACCATTCTTTACCCCAACAAAACATTAGACCATTCTTTACCCCAAAACATTTCACTGTTCTTTACCCCAAAACATTTCTCCATTCTTTACCCCAAAACATTTCACCATTCTTTACCCCAAAACATTTCACCATTCTTTACACCATTCTTTACCCCAGAACATTTCACCATTCTTTTCCCCAAAACATTTCACCATTCTTTACCCCAGAACATTTCACCATTCTTTACCCCAAAACATTTCACCATTCTTTACCCCAAAACATTTCACCATTCTTTACCCCAAAACATTTCACCATTCTTTACCCCCAGAACATTTCACCATTCTTTACCCGATAACAAATTATCATGAAGTTGCAATAGGTGTAGTAGTAGTAGTGGCAAAAGCAACAACAGTACCAGCGGTAGCAGTGGAAATGTTAGCAGCAGCAGAAGAAGAAGAAATCGTAGTAATAGATAATAGTGGTTTGCTCTTTAATAAGCCTCTCTCGCAAAAGTGAAAATAAGTTAAAGAACTTGAACTAAACCGTTAAGCCTATCTCGCTTAAAAAAAACAGGGAGGAAAACAATGAAAGAACTATAGCTACCTTTTAAGTCTGTCTCGTAAAAGTGAAAACAAGCTGGTTGGAGATGAAGAAATTAAACAAGTCCCAAAGCCTGTCTCGTAAAATAATTAAAAAAAGAAAAAAAAGAAAAGAAAAAAAAGTGAAAACAACCCAGTGGATTTCAAGAAAAACACTGGATTTTCTTTCACTGACTGACAACTCGTGTCGGCACCTTGGTTAGGATCAAGTCCAACACCTCGCTGTTTTTTTCTGAAGGCCAAGTTCGAGGAGGATCCAGTCTTGCGTGCGTGCGTGTGTGTGTGTGTGTGTGTGTGTGTGTGTGTGTGTGTGTGTGTGTGTGTGTGTGTGTGTGAAATTCTGCCTGTTTATGGAGGGGAAAGGAGAATGCGACGTTGATCTTTTGAAGTTGTCTTTTTTCTTCTTCTTCTTCTTTTTTTTTTTTTTTTTTTTTTTTTTTTTCGTGTAATGTATTGCAGTGTATTATTCATACAGCACTTTCCCCCACTGACGGAACGCCCATCTCGACATGTATCATAACTGGACAGTAAAAAAGCTCATCGCTCTTCATCCATTTCCTCTGCAGCCAAGAGAAATGAAACCACGAGCACACGCTGGGCGTTCTGTGGCACAGTTTTCACACCGTGCTTCATCCTTACTGCGGGCTCAGTCACCCGAAGGACACTCTTGAGCGCATCCCTACGGCAACGCTTACCTTATCTAATTACCTCCCCTATCTCCCAAGACGGTGACAAGTCATCAAATTATCTCCCCTATCTCCTGATGGGTGAAGCCTACTTTCACAAAATTCCTCGGAACGTTCTGGATACCGATACCAATCACAACCAAAATCTGATCGATTAGTCTTTGGGTCATAGTTCTATGCAGCCGACATTTCCAGGACATTTAAGGGGAGCAGCCTTGCTAACTGCCAGATCAGGGTGGAAATAAATTATAATCCTTTTTAATTAAGCGGAGGAAGTGTGATGTTGAAGAACTGGACCAGAATATATCCTGTACACCACTGCACAGTTTCCGTCGAAGCTTTTCCACGAACGATGACTGCAGAACTGCACAACGTTAAGAGATACCATGACGGAAGCTGTTGAAAGAAGAACAAACAATCTCAACATGTGAAAATTGCCTCACAGATCCTGACAAACGATAGTGATGACGATGATTATGATGATGATAACGATGACAATGACAAACGACAATCAGAAGGAGCTTGCATAACGCTTATGCATAACGCCGGGACTAACTCACTAACGCGTTTGCATTCTCGTTGTCATAGGTAACGGACTGAATGACGCACACACACATGACTGTAGATACTGACTCGACCATGGCAGTTCCAGCCGATAAATATATAACAGCACGATGTGTATTGAGCCTCTTCATAATTCAGCGTGCAGTTAGCCCGTGTTATCAGGAAAACCGTGAATAATGAAGGGAAGCCGGGCCACTTGAAGCGTGAAGGAAAGAAGGAAGAAGGTGGTGGCAGTGGCTGTTTGAAGGAAGGAGGGTGGAGGTGGTGGCAATGGCTGTGTGAAGGAAGGAAGGAGGGGGGTGGCGTGGGGGGGTCAATGGCTGTGTGAAGGAAGGAGGAGGGTGGTGGTGGTGGCAATGGCTATATGAAGGAAGGAAGGAGGGGTGGTGGTGGCAATGGCTATGTGAAGGAAGGAAGGTGTGGGTGGCTGTGTGGTTGGCAGCCACTTTATGCACCCTTCCTGGATGGCCGAGAGAGAGGAGACCGGGCTGGGCAGACTCCACAGATCCGTGAAAGAAATACATTATGGAGGAGGGCGCGGAACAGCGACACGGCATGAAGAGCCACAATGCGGAACTTGTGCTGTCGACGGGGGGATCGGTGGATCGATTTCTGGGCTGTTGTTGTTGATGATGATGATGATGATCTTGTTGTTGGTGGTGTTGTTGTTCTCCTCCTCCTCCTCCTCCTCCTCCTCCTCCTTCTTCTTCTTCTTCGTCGTCGTCGTGGTTCAAGCAGCATTTTATTTGAAAATTGCAATACAAAATAACCAAACAGTACTTTAATTGAAAAACGTGTTACAAGATATCTTACAATGAATCTGACATGACGGCAAGAAAATCTAACAAATTAAGTCCTGTCACACACTTCGCACATAATTGTGTACAAACACTAAACATAATACGGAAGTCTCTGCAGTTTATTGTTGTTGTTGTTAGCGTTGTTATTGTTGTTGCTGCTGCCGCTTCTGCCGGAAAATCATTGTGAAAGGAAGCGTAGAGTACAGCCTTGTCACTTTGCCCGGCCCAAACCTAAATGGACATCCATAGAAACATCATCATCATCACGATCCTCCTCCTCCGTGATCATCGCCATCAACAACAATGATAATGATACTAATAGCAATAGTAACAACAACAACAACAACAACAGTAATAATAATAATAATAATAATAATAATATACTAATAACAATAGCCGGTAACAACAACAACAACAACAACAACAACAACAATAATAATAATAATAATAACTGTACCATCATATGCGCCGTTTCAATGGCATTGGTTTATATTTCAAAGAATC
>NC_134879.1:54203355-54220855 GCF_041734735.1 Babylonia areolata | reverse complement strand
AAGAGTTAACTTACTTTTTCTAAGTCAGGGTTAATTCCATGGACATAAGAAAAGTCTTTAGGCTAACTGAACCGGTCAGCGCTGCTAAAGATCGCTAATGCAGCCCAACCCTGGTTTCTTATTGATTTATAAGTCAGATGGACAAAACGTATACACGTGCACCTCAGTGAAGCAAACCCACCGCCATGTCCGAAGGTCATCCCTTGCCGCGTCCGCCGACAGCGTAGCCAAGCCGTGTTTCTCTCTCTCTCTCTCTCTCTCTGTTTGTTTTTGTTGGTGTGTGTGTGTGTGTGTGTGTGTGTGTGTGTGTGTGTGTGTGTGTGTGTGTGTGTGTGTGTTAGTTTTTGTGTTTGTGTACCAGTGTATTCTTCTGTCTCTGTCTCTGTCTGTCTCTCTCTCTCTCCGTGTTTGTTGTTGTTGTTTTTGTTTTGTGTGTGTGTGTGTGTGTGTGTGTGTGTGTGTGTGTGTGTGTGTGTGTGTGTGTGTGTGCCGTGTGTATTCTTCTGTCTCTGTCTCTGTCTCTCTCTGTCTCTCTGTCTCTGTCTCTGTCTCTCTCTGTCTCTCTGTCTCTGTCTCTGTCTCTCTCTCTCTCTCTCTCTCTCTCTCTCTCTCTCTCTCTCTCTCTCTCTCATCAACTGCCGGTGTCCCAAGAGCCAAAACGAAAAGGCAGGGAACATTTTCAATTCTTCTTCAAGCTGAGTTGCTAGATAACCACAATCAGCATGTCAAATTCGCATGCTCAGTCGCTTTCCCTGAAAACACAAAAATAAAATCTCTGAACCGGCGTCAGTCTAAGTTGTGATCTTACTGAGCTGAAACTCAGTCATTCAAGCCAAACCTGACATTTCCCTTCCCCTCCCGTCACCACCACCACCCCACCCCACCCCACCCTCACTCCCCTGTCAACCCCTCCCCCTTCTCGCCACTCCCCAGTTGCTGCACTGATAATGACGTCCGTGGCAAATTTACACACACACACACACACACACACACACACACACACACACACACACATATATATATATATATATATATATATATATATATATATATATATATATATATATATATATATATATATATATATATATATATATATATATACGTAGATAGATAGGTAGATAGATCTTTATTTATTTGCCAATCTATTTATTCATTTTTTATATCTGTACTTTTAAATCCTTACTCTTGCTGTTTTAGAAAATGGAAAATGTACTTTAGTCCATTATACAGTTGTCTGACGTGCTTTTGCTTTGCAGTAGAAATCCGTCCATAAAGGTGCTCATCACAGTGTGTGCCTAACATGCCTGAATAAAACCGTCCGGTTCTGTTCAACTGCTGAGTATCACGTTATGTTGTGTATAGGACTGTGCTCCGCAAGGCTGCAGCTGGTCAAATTACTGGTCTTAAAAGAACACTGGTCGATTTCAAACTTCTTAATTATGTGCTGGGTTGTATTGGAATAAATTACCTTGTTGTCAAAACAGATTTCTCTGTGTGAAATTCTGCCGGGGGGGCTGCTGTCCCAAGGGAGAGCCGGCATTACACCACTCATTGTTTTTGCTGTTGTTGTTTTTACTCTCGGATGCAAGTGTAGGCCTTTGTTGAATTATGAATGTCATTTGGTTTTGTGTTGGTTCTTTTACATGCGTTTAGAAGAACGTGGAACCTCGGTTTATCTGATCGTATCATTCGAAAGACCAGCACCCTGACCACCACTCAAGGTCTAGTGGAGGGAGTAAAAATGCCGGTCAATGCGGGATTTTTGTTGCATGTATGTCTGGAATATTATTGCTGATTGCTAACAGGAACCAATGGGAACCAGTCTATTCTGAAGCACTGAACATGTGTTGGCGGCATGTTTGTCTGCTACCCAGAATCTCACTACGGGACCGCTTCAATTGCTGTATATGTGTGTTGTGTACGTAGCTGTGTTCCTGAATCTGACTATTTGTCAATACTGGCCAAAAGAGAACCGCCTGACTATTTTTAACTGCTGAAAATATTTTGCCTATATGTCCTGAATATTGTTGCTGATTGCTACAGGACACACAGAGACATGTACATATAGCCCAATTACTTTTTTTCTGGTAAATATGTTGCAGGTGTATCTGTCCCGAATGTTACTGCTGATCACTGTAGGACCTAAAGAAACATGTCGTCCATAATTACTGCTTCGTATGTGTTGCATGTGTAGCCTGGGTTTTCCTGAATACTACTACTGGTCATTTAAAAGATCAAAAGGGAACTATAGTCCATTCTAAACTGATGAATACGTGCTGCATGTGTGTTCCGATTATCACAGAAGAGCACATAGAACATAGAGAGAACAGTCGTCTATTTTAAACTGCTAAGTACGTACTGAATCACTGAGAGTCCTGGAAAGTCATGAAGAGCATCAGCCATGTAGCTGTGCTCCTGAATGTTGCTACTGGTCACTATAAGGGCCTTAAATTAAATGAGCCGTAGTCTGTTCTACACTGTTGAATATTTGTTGCAGGTGTGTTCCGATTATCACAGAAGAGCACTTATAAAGAGGGCAGTCGTCATTTTAAACTGCTAAGTACGCGTTGAATCACTGAGAGTCCTGGAAAGTCAGAAGCCATTAACACTAAACATTCCAGACTCCTTACGTATGCAGAAATCTAAGTTTTGTTGGATTTTTGTTGTTGTTGTTTTTGGGGTTGTTGTTTTTTGGGGTGGGGGGGAGGTGGGTGGGTTGTTTTTGTTTTTTTGTTTTTTTGTTTTTTTTCAAACCAGACACCATGTCAGTCACTGAACTCTAGAAGAATCCCTATGCTGGACATTGCCATTGACAGCGAAGAAGACGGTGCTGGTTTGTTCACGTCCTTAGAAAACCAGATGCACTTTCTAAAGTAGCATTTCGCTGGGCACCAGATGGAAAAAGAGAGCGAGGAAGACCAAGGGAGACAGAATGGAAAAGAACAAAGGGTGAATGGATTATCCTGGATGAAGCAAGCTACGACAGCACAAAACAGATGTCAGCAGATCTCTTGTGGCAACCTGGTGTACCAAGGGGCCCGAGGAGGATCAAGATAGATGTTGCAAATGTGACTGCATTCCTGAATGTTAGTGCTGATCACAACAGCTCCTATATAGTACCGCAGTCCATTTCCAACTGCTGAATATGTGTTGCACGTCTTCATTCCTGAATGTAAAACTGCTGATCACTTTTGGACTCAACGTAGGAGACCCTCAGTGCAACTATTTTACAAGTGCTGAATACTGCTGAATTCGTGCTGCAAATGTGTGTCTGCACTCCTGAATGTTTTCTTTGAAGTATCCTTGACCACATCTGAAAGCCGTGTGTGCCAAAGACAAAGGAATGGCTAAGGTGTGTTTTGTGTACCGGTAACATTGCACTGAAGTGTATTAATTGATAGTTGTACACTATGTCCAGTGTTAAAATGTTTGGCGCTTTTGCTCTTCATTTTGCAGTACTGCTGAAAAACTTACTTTGTTATTTGTCAATTAAATGAAGTATAAAAATGTATTTGTATGAGTGCAGAGTTGTGTGTGTGTGTGTGTGTGTGTGTGTGTGTGTGTGATCAGCTGTGTGCATTGTTTCGTCAGCGAACACTAAATACAGCAGTTTCCCTGAACACTAAGTACAGAACTTAGACTTCATAAGGACTTTCAAACAAATTCAAACGCATGCCAGTTAACTAACAGAGACGGGAAAGTAAGATCTTGAAAAAATTTGGGCCTTGACATTGGCCGAAAGTTTTTAACTGATTGTCTATGTACTAAATAAGTTATGAATGTGTGTGTGTGTGTGTGTGTGTGTGTGTGTGTGTGTGTGTTTGGGAGGGGGGGAGGGATAACTAAAATAAAACAACAGATTGTTAGCTGTAACAGTCTCACTATATCTTACAGGAACACATGGAGAATAATAAATATGTCCAACATTACGAAGTGATTCAGATTTACTTCTTTTTCACCCTCAGTTTAATTTGATACCTTATTTTTCACGTTTGATCCATTGAGTAATGATGGTAGCTTTTGTGAGCATAGGGCTCATGTTTGGGTATCGATCCCATCATCCACTTGAATAACGCAAAAAATGATACCCCTACCCATTCTAATGAAACATTTCTCTCACACCGAAGTGACTCGGCAGAAGTGCAAAGACTCCTCTGGTATGTGACGTCATGCCACCATAACATTGTTGATTAGCTCTGGCTGCTGGCAATGAGGCAGTGGCAGGTCAAACCCTCTGGATGGGCGGTGCCCTGTCCCCTTGTTGGAGACGGGACAACGGACAACTGTCAGTCATACTTTGGAACAAGGAAAGGCATCCGTGCATATTTGTACCGAATACACCGCATATACAATCATGGCGAATGAGATATATTTTATGTGGCATAAAAAAAAGAAAAAAGAAGAGAGGCAAGGCCTTCAAGACTCACTTGTAATAAATTACGTCCCCTAGCATTAATTACAGAGTAATTTCCTTTTTTTACTATCTGCACCAAAACGTTTGCAAAATAAATAAAACTTCCATGCTTAGCAAAAGTTCCTGTTTGAACAAAAAATGATAATAATGACTCCTCTTGTTGTTGTGTGAGAATAAGAGGTCAAAGTGCCAAGTTTAGAGAATACAAAAAATATAAATATGACAGTAAATGCAGTTTGCATTAATTAGGCTTCTTTTTTTTTTATTTGTTTGTGCCCATCCCAGAGGTACAATATTGTTTTAAACAAGATGACTGGAAAGAACTCAATTTTTCCTATTTTTATGCCAAATTTGGTGTCAGCTGACAAAGTATTTGCAGAGAAAATGTCAATGTTAAAGTTTACCACGGACACACAGACACACAGACAACCGAACACCGGGTTAAAACCGGGTCAAAAAAAGCAGTGTTGTTCTTTCTCATCTTTCGCGGAAAACCCGCGACTCCACATCATAGGGGAGATAATCTACGCTTCCAGATCCTGGTAAAGCTGGGTTGTATATTATCTTCCTTGTGCCATTCCTCTGGGCCCCAACGAGATCAGACTTCGAAGCCCACTGGGCAACAGACACGTTTTTACCTTTTCACGTTTTTTCCCCTCACTGATCAGATTAATTCGTTTGTGGGAAAAGGTAAACCTATATCTCAGAGCACATTTCAGATTATGTTCCAAATTTCATTTGTGCTTCCATAACGGCCACAAAATTGTTCATATTTAAAGATTCATTTACCTTTTGACCGACCATTGTTCTATGTGTCCACAACATGCTCACTGCAAAACTGCCATCAAGAGCCATATCTTAGCAAGTGCTAGAGATGTTATGGCTTTTTATCAGACAACAGTAGTCTCTAACAGTAAATTATATTCACACACACTGAAAGCTCTACATGTGAACTTTATGGACCCTGCAACCAACCAGTTATCCGAGTTAAAAGAGGCCCCTTCAGCACTTGCAGTCTCTGGTCAGTGACATAAACGCTTTTGCTTCAAATATTGAAAGAATTGTGTTATTATGATGGAGGGAAGCTTACTCTGATAAGATATGGATACATAAATGTTACCTATACTTGGTCAGAGACCAAGCTCTATTGTTTCTTCCCTTCTTGTGATTTGCAAACTGTTGACAGCAATCTTGAAGTAAATATGTGTGTGGGGAATTCAGAATGAGCAGCATGGGAGAAATGCCACTGAAACGATGCAGATGGGACAACACACAAAAAAAACCATCCAGATCAACTTTCAAAACTTTCAGTAGTGCTTTTCTTTCAAAAGAGTAAGAGCGCATAGGGTTGACAATGAAAATGTGTCCGCAAATGAGAAAACTAGGCATAAATGTTTTAAAGAACTATTTTTGTGTGCATGGCTGACAAAATCACATGCTCTCGCATCATCCCAAATCCCTGCAGATTTCTGGGAAGCAAAATGTGTGGTTTAATACAGGATTTTCATACAGAACAAATTTCCAAGCACAAAATAATTTCACATACAAAGTTAGTTTTGCAGCCAAATGGGTTTACACACGCACAATTTCCGTGTATTCAGCCATACACACCTCATTAAAACAAAAAATCACACGCAAATTTTTTATGTACATTTTTAATCAATGATATTTCTGTGCTGCTCTGAGTACAGGCCAAAAGAGTAGAAAAGCGGGTGGGTGGGCAGACAGGCAGATGCACACTCATCATACGCAACCTCTGCTTCACAACTATCGCACATCCACTTCAAGACAAGAAGCATCAACCAAATGGAGAGCACGGCCACAGACAACAAACGGTGCAGCAGGAAGTGGTAGCTAACCTACACAATGAAGCAGACCGGATACCGACAATGCTGCTTATCAGAACCCACCCAACCCTTGGCCTCTTTGCATACACCTTCATACTTCTCTTTCACCATCCTTGGTGCTCTTCTGTCCAAACAGCTTCTCCTGATGCCCCTCTGCTTCTGCTGTCAATTTAACTGCTGTCAATATCAGTCCACTGAACTTCAAGATTGCAGTCTAATTGCTTACGTTGTTATTTCAGTCTGCTGTGTTGAAAAAGATGTTCATGATAGCGAAAGGACGAAAAAAAAAAAAAAAGGAAGTTGACAAAATGTACATCGGAATGCCTCTTATAATGTAGAGATGAGTGTGCTGAATATAACAGAAAACATTTGTTGGGATACTGAGAACACGATAGCGTGAGAGCACTTTGTGTTTTAGTCAGACTGAACTTGGTAGCACACACTTAAAGGGAAAAAAAAGTTTTTATCATTTATGTTACACGATACCAACCCACAGCTAAACTCAATACACATTTCCACAGCGATTATACCTTACAAAATGGGACATACAGAAAGTGAATTAAAGGAGCAAAATATTAAATGGGCTTTGTACATAAATGGACAGAACAAGAGCATTCATATCTTCCATTTATTTCTCTGTATACTGCAGTGTCAAATCTCACTGAAAACATAAACACACGGACATCATTTCACAACTCGCCCTCTGTACAAAGTGGATGGTTTCCCTACAAATTCCTTGTTCAAACATGGAAATAAAAAGGTTCCACTAAGTTTTTATAGATACAATCATTCACTTGGTCTACATTTTCATACCTGCAACTAATTGTTTTATCCACTTTCATTAAGTTTCACAAAAGAAACAGACTGCTTGACACACACACAAATCTAAAAGAGAGAAAAAAATTCATAAACCAATAGGAAAAAATAAAATTGAACGGAGGGTATGATATCTGACCAGGACAGACTTCAAGAAATAGAAAAATAAGTTCAACAGGGCTCCTCTATCACTGCAATTATAAAAACATACTGCTCTGGTGAGAAAAATAAAGTTTATTTAAACCATAAATCATACAAAAAAATAACACAGAAAAAATATCATTAAACAAAATAGTTAAAGAAAACAATTAATAAATGAATGACACTTGCATAAATAAGACATGAACACATTAAATTCACTGACAATCTTTTTTTTTTTTTTTTTTTTTTACAACTACAGAACAAAAATCTCTACAGAAGGGAAAGCATATCCTAATATAAAATGATGATCAAAAAATCAATGTCACTGGTAATCATAAATGTATAAGCGGATGACAAATGCAACCCAGGACTATTCTCTCCCTACTTTATTGTGGAAAAAAAAAGAAAAGAAAAAATCCCTTGCTGTCTGGTAAACAATAAACGATGAATTGTCAAAATGGCGAAACATTTTCCCTTTTTTTTTTCTCTTTTCTTTTGTTTATCTGAATGACAGTGACAGCCCCAATGAAACGCCTCTGTTCAGTGAGTGAAGTGTCCAGAGCCCTTACAAAACCCTCCATTGACTTTCCACAAAAACACCACGGTTGTCACAGCTATGGAAAAGTCACTTTAACAGCAGCCACCACCCCCTTGTTTGACTGGTGTGCTGGAGTTTATTTTCACGCTGGGCTTGTTTTCTGAGGCAGCTGTCACTGGGCCCATTCTGTTCTTGATCTCTGCCGCCATGGTCATGAAAGCCTGCTCGACGTTCGTGGCATTCTTGGCACTGGTCTCCAGGAACGGTATACCCAGTTGATCAGCATACTCCTGCACACACAAAACAATCATCTGGTACAGTAAGTCCCAAGCCAAAGACCAACAACAGCCAAACCTTTCCACAGAAGTTTATTTTACTGGCACCGGAAATAAAAAGTTTGGTGCGTTCTCACATGCACACACAACACTGATCTCCCCTTTTTTGCCCATCTTTTTTTTCTTGTTCTTTTACAAGAATCAGATAAATTCCCTCAAATGCAATGTCACTGTCTGGATTTAGAAGCACATACTCTATAAATCTAACGAGAGGTCTGTGATATATTTATAACAATAATAGTTACCATCATTAATTTATCAACAAATTTATTTCTTCATTCATCTGCTTTGTTCATTTGGTTTGCTGACTACTTTAATTTTTTTTAATATTCTTACTTCAACTGAGCAATAACAACGCGCTCACATTTATACACCAGGCAATTAAGAAAATATAGTCATGACATTATATTCTTCATACATGAAGAGAGAAAGATCAAATGTCCATGCTCTGAAAAACAAACATGCCACATAGATATGTTCAATGCAAGAGTATTGGAATAAGGCATACATGTTTATTTTAAAGAATGTATTGCACATATATGTAAAACAAATTAATAAAAAAAGAAAGAAAAGAAAAGAAAAAGCATAGACGTATCTTTTTTTTAAATACTTGTTAACTTGTTAAGTCTTCGTACATGAAACAACTTTTCAATCCTCACAAGTCCTAAAATAAGAAAATAATAATTAAAAACTTTTAATAAAATGGCTGTGGCAGAATTCTGACAAGAAAGTTCTGATAATGATTTTAAAAGCAAAACGGTTGAAGGTAAAATAAGACTGCTTTTGACAAGTTCTTTACCTTGGCAGTGGTATAGTCCACCACTTTCTTGGTGGTAAGATCACACTTGTTGCCCACCAGCAGTTTGTTGACATTTTCACTGGCGTATCTGTCAATCTCCTGCAGCCACTGCTTCACATTGTTGAAAGACTCCTGAAAAAAAAAAAATACAACCATCGCGATTAAAACAAACAGAAATGTATCAATACATGTAAAGGTAGGGAAATATGCTTACCAAGCTTTTTTTTTTTTGAAGAGGAGAAAATTTGCAAAACAAGAACTGCATTCAGACAAGTGTCCAGCAATATTACAAAGGCTAGAAGGGATCATCATCATCATAAATTCCATCCCTCTTTTATTATAACATGATCAAGGAACCCTTAATTAACCAGTAGAGTGCCTATAAGACGTCACCGGACGTCCTACAAAAAGTATTGCCATAGTGGCTATAGACATCCACTGACATCCTGCATATGTTCCAATTTTTCCTTCACTGGAGTCTGGTTCAATTCACACAGACTCTAACACTTAGTTTGATGTGTCTGGATTATAATAATACTATTTAATGAACTTACATCAGGCAGAAGACCTCTTTCTACTCGGTAATAATCTGCTGACCATGTGATACGCACGCGGAAAAGGGGGTTGCATCATGTGCAAACAAATGCACTGAAAACTGTGTCCAGTGAAGCAAATAGTCACAGTCTGCAGATTTGCACAATTCTGAAAGCTCTACTTGTGATTATGGACAGCTTTTGTGATGGAGGAGGATCTCTCTTGTCTGATGATTGGTTTGAAAACTAAGGTAATTGACGACAGTTATGAAACTAACAGCCCATTTTATGGTAATTCAGTCCATCCATCCAATCAGACAGTGTTTTTGAACAACTGGCTATGACTGACAGAATACGTACAGCCAGTGTTGGAAGAAGTGAAGGAGAGGGATAGGAGTCATGTAAGATGATAGGTAGAATGCCAGCCAGAGGCCATCAAGGGGGCATGGCTATTGGGAAGAGTGTACTCACATTTCAAAGCCGACAGAAGCTAATTGACAACCGCCAATGCCCCACGATTTTCACAAAACACAGTGCTGAACCTGCACTGGCCATGGAACACGTGCTTTTTGTTTTTAACGCTTTTTTTAGCTGAATCAGAGGGATGATTTGTTTGAAGAGGTGGCAAGCCAGATGCACAGCACACACTTTAATCGGCCCACGTGCAACTTGAAAGGAGTGAATGTCATCAACTTCACCCTCTCACTTGCAAACGCTCTTTGCTGTCAAAAAGCTTGCCAGTTCAGTTTCTGGGACTGTGATCGACCTTTTACGTTGACTTTACTAACTTTTGTTATTACTGGGACAGTGATTTACTTACATGTCTGCAAGAGCTGTGATTTGTTTTCATAAGCTTATAGCCTTTCTTCTACAGGTATAATCCGACGATAGGCTTGCTATTTCTAGCTGTATTTTGTTTCTTTTCTTTATGGATGTCATTATGTCGAGGTGGAAATACTTTTTTGCTGCACAAAAATTATTATCTTGACTTTACATGCCTGAACAGTTACCTACAATCAACCTAATTGGGGAAAAAAGCCCAGAAGCAGAATCTACACTCATTTTCCTTCACAAAAACGTTTTCTTTCTGTATCGCCCATAGCTTTTGTGCTAGAATTTTTTGTTTTTTATTTCCCATGAATCCTCAAAATTCCCTGGCAAGGGGAGAGCACTTTTTTAAACAAAATTCTCTGGCACTGAACTGGTTAAAGAACTGAATGTGAGGATCCTGGACCTTCACTGAGATGACTGTGGGGAGGGGAGGGGGGGGCCTGTCCTTGTAACAGAGTAAAAATCTCTTAAACAAGCTTCCTATTGTTTGCTTAATATTTCTTTCAGAACCCTGCCAAAACAAAATAGCAGCAATGGTGTTCAGTTTCTTACCTGATCTGTCACGTCATAGACAACAATGATCCCATGAGCACCTCTGTAGTAGCTGGATGTGATTGTGCGGAATCTTTCCTGTCCAGCTGTGTCCCACTAGAAGCAAAATGAAGACATACAATGATATACACTTTCACATAAAGTTTGCAACGCAAATTTAACTACACACTATGTCCAGTGTCAAATCTAACTCACACTGTTTACAGTTAAACAATTAAAAAAATAATAATAATAAAAAGTATTAGGAAACAATTTCTCATAGTCAACTGTGACAGAAAGCTCCAAAGGAAATCAAGTTCATGCAATAACAATAACAGACATTTACCATATTTTACAGACTTCAAGGTGCTTTAGATTATAAGGTGAATTCTTTGAAATTAAAACAAATTTAAATTATAAAAAAAAATCTTTACAAAACATAAGGCATATATCAAAAGAGAAGACATGGAACATTTGATGGCTTGATCATTTCACTGCTGCGGCCACGTTTGCACCTTCAGCCAAGTCAATATCAAGGCCTTCTTATCATCACTTGTGATCTGCTTGCTTGTCTGCATCTCCATCTTCTTGAATCCCTCCTGTCCCCGTTAGGTCTTTGTGCGAGTTGTTAGTAAGCAGTCAGCTGGGGTTTTTTTTTTGTGATTTGTGGGAAGGTTTCACTCATTTTCACCATTTAAGACACCATGTTGACAGATTTCAACTATGCATTAGGTGCATTGTATCAAATGGAGCACTGGTCAAGTTGAAAAAGTATTGCCTTTAAGCAACACTCAAGTAACACATGAACCCCATATCACACTTAAGTAACAGCTTATGATTCCTGCAGTGATGAAGCTCAACTTTCACTTTGTGATGTCAATTCAAAGACAAGCTGATCTATACTACTGTGTAACAGTATCACCAATATTAGACACTTGAAAATTACACATCCCATTATGTAATCCTGGACTGCAGAGATAAGAAATGCACATAAACCATTTTAAAAAGTGCAGTGATCAGGAATTATATTCACAGTAATTTTCATCAGGTATCATTCTAAACATGAATACTTACAATCTGTAACTTGATAGTTTTGCCATCCAACTCTATTGTACGGATTTTCTGCACAAACAAAAATATCATGAGAAACAGAAAAGAAACACACCACATGCACACACAAAATTTATGGTTTTTACTATATGCACCAAACAGCACATTGTCCAAATTACCTTTATGGTCTTGTACATGAAAGTGACACCTGGAGAGAAATCCAAAATTTCAATTCTACAAATACATTTTCTTGAACCAAAACAGGAATTTTCGTAAATGGGAGTTTGAGAATGGGAAAAAGGGGGCTGCCATCATCGCTAAACTGACCTTAGCAAATTAGGGACAGAACATTCTCTACAAAACAGATTTTAATGTCTGAAATCAAGTTAAATCTACTTGCTTCTTTTTCCTTCCGTAAAAAATAAATTTCCTGTTTCATCATCTACCTGAGTCAATCTCAATTCAATTCTTAGTGTAAACAAAATCATTCATGGATGCTATTAACATTGATCTCTATGTTCAGTTTCTAGTGTTGACAGAATCATCTATGCTACTTATTTTGATCCCAATATCTGAGGCTTCAAATCTGCATGCGTTCCCCAAGGATACAGTTTCTAGTGTTGACAGAATCATCTATGCTACTTATTTTGATCACAATATCTGAGGCTTCAAATCTGCATGCATTCCCCAAGGATACCAAGGAAAGATATCAAATCTGCGCTCCCAATCTTTCGCAACAAACAAATCTGCTCAGTTCATAGCTTAACAGCAATACTTACGAAGTCAACACCAATGGTGCTGATGTAGCTTTCTGTGTATGTGTCATCCTGTCACACAAAAAAACAAACATGTTAGGTATATTGGTAAACAAATATCTTATTTTTCAACCAAAACCATGCATTACAATTCATCAATCAGAATTCAAATACTAACATAATTCTTTTAAAAATGTTCTTCAAAATGGTACAAACGAAAACAAATTCATGAGCAGAGAAAGTGGAAACTTAGCAATCAAAGCTCACGTCTGTAACACAGGATGTTGGAAACTAGTGTTCATTTCCTGAGTTAATTTTCCAACACTTATGCAAAATCTACTATCTTTATTTTTTTACACATCATTTCACAACTGGAATTATACTGGCAATAAACTGAATAAGATTAAAAAGAAAAAGAAAAGATAATGAAGCAGCTGCCAAGGACAATAATGTGCAAGGTATGAAATTATACTTCTTGCTGTTTCACAAATGCTTGCAACGACCAAACTTAGATTTATAAGCTCTTTGGTATTTTATACAGAGAGCAGCAGCCTGCAGAAGAACTCTCAAGCTCTCTCATGTGAACTGCTTGCATTGATTTTATCCTGTCATGTTTTCTAATCATAACCACTATCACAACTGTCTAATGAGGTATTTTCCAGTACTTTGTATTCAGAACAGCTTTCTCTTTGCTCTTTTTTATGCTTAAACAAACAGAAGTCACCAAATATGTGTACTTACTGCAAACCTCAACAGCAGGCAAGACTTTCCCACACCAGAATCTCCAATCAGCAGAAGCTTGAACAAATAGTCACTGCAGAATACAAAAAACTTGAATTAATATAAAGTGACAGTACTTCCTATCATAAGAATATCACCAAACAAGTACACAACATACTTATCAAAATGTGGGAAAAAGGTTGGAATCCAGGAAGAGGGTTAATTTTGTCATACTGCAGATATAGCAATCTTTTGCTTCTTTTCTTCATGTGTGAGGACAAACGTACTGAAAAAGATGTCAAACGCTTTATTGAATTATTCATGAAACACTCATACTGCTTTGCTTTTTAATTTTTCTCATCCTCAAACTATCTGAAGAAATATACAATTAAGTTATTAAGTGTTAAGCTCCAAACAAATTCATTCATTCACCCATAATACTACTGATATTAGTGAGAATTATACCCACAACCACTCCAACAGTCCAAGTGTTTGAAACTGCAGGAATAAGTAAATATTGCCCTGCCACATAACATCCATTATCAATTCAACATAAATCATGATGAATTGCTATCTGATTCTGAGATAACTGATCTAGTGTACACTTTTTGACAAGTCACTTTTCTTTACACAATAAATGCCTCTACATCATTTGAGACATGTCAGTGATAATCTTTTCTTCTTTTTTGGAAAACCAATATGAAGAGAGTGACAATACAGACTTTTGATCAGGGCAACTTTAACTACCTTAATGAAAACAGACAGCCTAACCACCTTAATGAAAAGAGACAGCCTGATAGTGATAAGCAACTTCACCAAAAACATCTACTGGCCACTGGCATACACAATGTAAATGCCTCACACACACAGTGACACACACACACACACACACACACACACACATGCGCGCACATGCACACTAATTCTCTTCCTCTTTGCTAAGAGTAAGATAAATGACATGTTAAGGAAGAATCAATCTGTGTGTGTGTGTGTGCTTGTGTACGAATGCCATTTGTTGATGCAAGTAGTTTCTAAATGCTGGACAAATACGAAATTCATCCGGACAATTAAATTTTTCATAGACTTGCTTGACTGGGCAAGTGAAAAATATAATAAAGCCCTGGACAGGATAGCACCGAGACTTTTATAGCTTTTATTGGTTACTGCTGGAAGATTCACTGGGCATAAGCCATTATGCAATCAGTCATCTCTACCAACATCATGTGGGCTGCCTTGTGCAAGTTTAAGATGATCATGAACTTGATGAAGGGTGACAAACAAAATAAGGCCCTGAGAAAGACAAAGACCCAGGTTCCAGAAAGGGAAGGTGGTGCAAACTGCTGTCAACCTACATTTTGTCTGCATGGGAAAGGACTGTCCACAGTACCCTTTGATATGTGTCATACCCTTCAAAAGAACTGGACTTTGACCACCCCACCCCCACCCTATTACTCTTATCCCTTCTGCCAATCATATCCTATCACAGTATCAGTGTATACAGAAGAGACAGAGGGAGAATGGGCAAATGTGGAACAGGGAATCATATAAGAGGAGAAAAGGGAAGGATGATTGTGGTCGTCATGTTTCTGGTGATCTGAGTCATTACTGCTTATACTGAATGGGTCTGGGTCTTTGTTGAGTGTGCCAGTTCATTTCCTATTGATAATCATGACCTATGCACTGAGAAGGCAAACAGAGAGAGATAGAAGGGGGGTGGGGTGCAAGCCTAAGGACAGAAATAAAAACATGGTCACATTAAAGTAAAGGGGGACTGGGTAAAGGAAGGACAGAGGGGGACAAGGTGGGAGGGGGGAACAAGATGATGATAGTGAAAGCAGCAATGACTGCTCTGAAAGTGGGAGTGGATGGGGTGAGTTGGTGTGGGAGGGGTTGGGAGCTATGGAGATGGGCTCAGCCATTCATGGCTTGGTCCAGTCATTGTCCTCTTTTTCTGACTGCAGACATGCCTCACTGGTGATATTTGATCAAGAAAACTGCTGACACACTATTAACAGCAATGTCTAAAGTCTGAGCTAAACAAAATGGACTTTGTAGGGTTGTAACAGACATGGAGAATATTACGCTCTCAATGTATCAAGGAAACAGGACCATGACCACTAAGTTGCAAGCTGGAGGAGCCTGACAACGGTCCCCTGGAGTTGTGGAATCACCAGACAACAAACTAGTTTTCGAGAAAAATTACTGTTTGTTGTCCAAAAACAGCAATCAATGGCAAGTCTCCTTAGAGCTGGACAACACTTTTCAATTTTTTGCTCTTTCATCAGATGCCTATTTCAGTAATGACTCTTAAACCTCATCTGCTAGAGAACATATTATGACGTGTATCAGGAGCATGACCAGATTTTTCAAAAAACACAAGTCTTAAAAATATCACTTGCACTGTCAGGCAAGTTCAAAGGTTAAGCTTGCCTGACATGACCATCTGCCCTACCCTGGGCAGTCAGGCAACTGTTAATATGGAGTCCCGCTGTATCATTTTATGTAATGTTAATAATGACTTTCCAGCCTGGATATGTTATTAATAAAAACAGCAAATCCTTGTCAAGCGCCTCACACAAAAACTGACATTGTCACAATGAAGCAAGATGATAGAAGAACTGGAAGATTTTTGATACACAGCAAATGTTCAAGGTCTATCAATTTCATTCTTCCAG
This sequence comes from Babylonia areolata, assembly GCF_041734735.1. Classification (NCBI taxonomy): domain Eukaryota; kingdom Metazoa; phylum Mollusca; class Gastropoda; order Neogastropoda; family Buccinidae; genus Babylonia; species Babylonia areolata. The sequence goes on along the minus strand of NC_134879.1, from coordinate 54,204,867 downwards.
TTCACTTAAAAGTTAAACCCTTCCTTTTAATACTGACATGCAATAACTACAATAAACAAATCATTCAAATCATCTTTTTTTTTTCAAGCTGTGTTTTGATCAACTGATCTGTGCCCTAAATCCATGTATTAAAACAGCAACATATACTCACAGAAAGTCAATTAAAACTTCACTTTTCAGGCAACAATCTAACAGTGACAATGTTTTATTCAAGATGTGTCATTCAAGAACAGATTTCTGGATACTGTGATCAATTACATATGTGCTATACAGGTGGCGAAAGTATTTCTTCTGGATACTCTGACCATTTTCACATAGTCAGTTGAGCAAGTATTCCTTCTGGAAACCCAAACCAATTTCACTGATACTACTTTTACTAGTGATGGTATATTTTATCTCCTGCCCGTTTTCTTGTTTTTAAATTTCAAAATGAAAATACTGATTAATCAACTGATGAAACTGCATTTCATAGGAATGTTACCATTATTTTACAGCACAATATCAAACTTTCTATAGTAATAATACAATAATACCAAAACCAAAATACTGCTTCTGTTTCGTTGTTCTTCCATCTTGGTCTACTGTCCATTTCAGCAAGGAGTATCCCACAAAAAAGTATAACAATTTTCAGATTTCCAAAAGAATGTTTAGCATGCAAAGCTTTTCCTGTTTTACATCAATAAAAGATTTTTTTTTCCATTACACAGCATCAATTTACAGTTGCAATAAGGTCGGCCCATCCAGATATCTCCTCAAAACATTCTACAATCTGGATGAATGAAAACAGTCCTGAGGCAGTAGACAAGGTACAATATTAATACCACACTGAGGTTGGATGCTTGCATGAATTCTTGAATTTAAAGGCTGACTGTTCTCTGACCAATCTCTCTATATTAAAAGAAATAAAAGAAAAGAAAAACAAATTTGTTCAGAACATAATTATGTGAAAGTAACACTAACTTTGATTAAAAAGATTTCTCACCACTTCTGGGTTAAATTCATATCATTAGAAAATGTTCACATTCCTAAAGTTAGTATATGACAATGAGAATGTCCACACCCATCAACATCCTTAACTATGGTTCATTTAAGTCTGGTGTATACACAAAACCTAATGAATGTGACTGAATATTCTATATTTCTAATATTGTGCAATTTAACCATCCCTTGTTTCCTAACTTTTAGTTTACTGTAACCTTAGATGAGAGGCACTGACTTGGGTTATCAAGTTTCCTGAAAATGGCTGGTTAGTTTCTGATACTATCTGGAAAAAATACCTGATATGCAAGTGACTCAGGATTGAACAGAATAACATCATTTATTAAGCTATTTAAACAAAATATCACCTTTAGTTTTATTGTTTCAATGACATAATACGTCATATCTGACTAATATATCCAACATTATTAATTAAACTTTTCAATCACGATTCTGAAACAACCTTCTAATGGTTCCCTATACTGAAAAATGTAATTATACCCTGAACATGTATATGACGTTACCTAAACCCTA
>NC_134879.1:54190855-54198355 GCF_041734735.1 Babylonia areolata | reverse complement strand
CTCTTTCATTAATTCGATTGGAACTGAGCTATCAAATGTTTTAACAGAATAAGCAAAATGGAAACAAAAAAGGGGTGACAGAAAGAAGAGTAAAAATAAATAAATAAATAAATAAATAAATAAAAAGTTCACACTAAACTAAAAGAAAACAAAACAAAAACAAAAAAAAAACAAAAAAAAACAAAAAGAAGAAGTTAAAATGATAAATATACAAATAGAAAAAAAAGAAGAAAAAAAATTGAAATGAGTCAAGTCAAAATGCTCTGAACAAAGAAATGAAAAGTATAATGCAATTTATTTTCCTAATTAAAACTGTATATGACAAGCATAAGAGAAAAAATGATTTAATATCATTAAAACTACATATGTATCAGTTGGTACTGGTATACTCTGAACATCCCATGGCTATTCACACTATGTTCATGTGAGGAAAGGAGAACATCATGGAATTACTCTTAGTCCTCTGCTTTTCAGAGTATTCATTTCTGATGTGTCAGAGTGTCCAAAACATTCACCATCAATACATTGTGAAACAAATGAAGTCTATAAGTCACGTGCTTATATGCAAATAAAATCTTAATGTGTTGATTACCCACAAAAGGGTTACAAAACAAATTAGACCAGTTATTTGTTTTCAGGGAATAAACAGAGAATCACATTTAAGAACGAAAACATGAAAAAAAAAAAAAAAAAAAAAAAAAAAAAATATATATATATATATATATATATATAGAGAGAGAGAGAGAGAGAGAGAGAGAGTTCAATTTACAAAAGCAGAAAAAAATATACATTTATTTTACATCTCGAGGTGACATGATTAGTAAATAACAAGATCTTATGAATATAAATGCTTTGGGATCATATTTCATTAAAGTGTCAATTTTTGGCAACACACAAGATTTTTTGAATAAACGACAAAAAAAGAAAAAAAGAAAAAAGAAAAAAAAGGCAATTTGCTCAATAAAAGAATATTGCTTAGCAAAGATTGATGTTAGAATAAGATAATATTGTAATGTGTGATACCAATAATTAGTAAAACCATAGGCCTGTGTACACACAGGACTGAAGTTTGATTTCCTCACATATGTAAGGGTGAATATTAAAATGTTTCTGATCATTATTGATTTTGTCTTTCCAATAATTTATATCTCTTTGAAACTGGTCAAATAAAATTGTGTACGCCATCTATCAAATGTCCATTAAAATGAAATTCTTTTACCAATATCTGCAGAAGTCCAGAGATTTCCAGCAACAATCAAACTGATCTAGCAAGTGATATCTTAATGAAAACATTTTTCAGAGTGATGTTATAACAGCCTTTGTTCAAAGAAAATGAATAAAATCCTTAGATTAAGTTCATTCAAAAACAACAACAAACAACAACAACAACAACAACAACAACATCTTTCTAACTATGATGTAGAAGAAAAAAACAGCCAACCATTTGTATAAACAGAATAATGCCCTTTAAAACAAACCAGAAGAAAAAAAAATAAAGAAAAAGATCCTGACAGGAAATCACATCTTAAATGAAATAAAGATTACATTTTACAATGGCATTACAATATCTAGTTACAGACTAGAGCCATACCAAAAATTGTGATACCTTTAACACAAGAGAGGATGAAGGAAATTATGAAAAAGTGCACAAAGTTTACACACTGAAAAGGGCACTGGTGCTTCATACGTACTGATATATACTGTACAAGAATTTCCTGAAGCTGCTGGATATCTTATGACAATAATGTCATTCTATTAAACTGTACTTAGGCCATAGCAAATTTCACTGCATGCAATCTGGGCTGTTCTCCAGAGGGAGAGCTTAAATGTTACCATATTTTGGCACCATCCTTCTTACTCTGTGTGTATGTGTGTGTGTGTGTGTGTGTCTGTGTCTCTGTGTGTGTGCATGCGTGCGCGCGTGCGCGCGTGCGCGCGTGTGTGTGTGTGTATGCAAGTATACATGTTTTACTACCAAAGAGGATTTTTCTGTTAGCGTGGGTTCTTTAACATGCACTAGGTACATGCTGCACATAGGCCACCACTCAAGGTCTAGTGTTGGTGGGAGAGTGGTAAACCTGGTCCAAGTGAAACTCGACCCTATATACATTAATTCTTTCCGTCTTAACTGGGTGCGTTATCACAAGACCGCTGCTTCCCATGCTGTCCTTCATCTTTTCTTTTTGTGCTCACCATCTATAACATCACAGTGGTGGTATTACTGCACCGGTAGCTGCCTCTTCACAATCATCGTACATGTTATCAAGTGAAGAAAGTGTTGAGTCACCAGACTGAGGATTCCCTGCTGTGTTTTGAGGGGTGCTAGATGGGTGCAGGACTGTGAGGGGAATGCCTTCATCCACTCTCTCTGTGGTGTTGGTCGGCAGAGTGTAGTAACCCTCAGGGGTCATGGGGGAGACTTGCTGCAAGGCAGCGAACTCTGATGGTGTCACAGCTGCTCTAGCGTACGGTGGCTGTGACTCCCTGGAACCAGCATTGTCATCAATCAGGGACAGGTAAGGATGATAAATTCCATCCGACTCCTCTGCTGCAGGCGGTGCTGGCAGATTTCGCTGTGGACGGTTTCTGCGCTGAACGACGTGTCCTTCTGAAGCATCTGGTTGCGGGAAAAAAAAAAGAAAAAAGAAAAAAAAAAGTGAATATGACTGGGATTGATCAGTGTGCGCGGTGTGTGGTTTGCTTCTTGCTTCATTGCTTTATTTCTGTTTGTTCTTTCTTCCATTTATATGTGTTATTATCATGAATATGTAGGTTTTACATTAAATTTACTGGGGACTCTGTTTATTACACATGCACATACTGATAAGCATACATGCGTATGACCTGTCAGAGGTGGCTTGATACACACACACACACACACACACACACACACATATATATATATATATATATATATATATATATATATGTGTGTGTGTGTGTGTGTGTGTGTGTGTGTGTGTGTGTGCACATGACCTGTCAGCGGAGGTTTCTGGAGACTATGCTGTAAGCTAAACACATAACCATAGGAAGAAAGATAAAAGCCGGACAGTATATCACGGGCTGTCAGTGTTTCTTTAAGTGATCAGTTGTACTCCGTCATTACTGAACAACAATACAACTCTCAATCCACTCAGAGAGAGTGGAGCGCAATGACAGGATGAGGGAAAGACAGATCTGAGTGTGCTTGTGTACGTTAATGACTTGAAAAACGTTCAGACGGGCGCTATAGCCGAGTGGTTAAAGCGTTGGACTGTCTATCTGAGGGTCCCAGGTTCGAATCACGGTGACGGCGCCTGGAGGGTAAAGGGTGGAGCTTTTTACGATCTCCCAGGTCAACATATGTGAAGACCTGCTAGTGCCTGAACCCCCTTCGTGTGTATATGCAAGCAGAAGATCAAATACGCACGTTAAAGATCCTGTAATCCATGTCAGCGTTCGGTGGGTTATGGAAACAAGAACATACCCAGCATGCACACCCCCGAAAACGGAGTATGGCTGCCTACATGGCGGGGTAAAAACGGTCATACACGTAAAAAGCCCACTCGTGTGCATACGAGTGAACGCAGAAGAAGAAGAAGAAGAAGAAAAACGTTCAGGCTCCAGAGATAGAGGTTATTCACAAAATGACTATTATTATTATATTATTTAACTTCAATAGTGCTTGCACTTATCGTAATAATAATAATATTAGTGATAATGATGACGATGATGAAAAATGCAGCAAATACAATGCTACATGAAGTGATACGTACGCTGACAAAAGTTGAGACCTTACGTAGTAAATAACAGATTTATTAACTAAACATAGTCTGTCATCATCATCATATAATAATGATGATAATAATGATAATAATAATGATGATGATGTTGATGATAATGATGATGATAAATGCAGCAAATACTTTGATACATGAAGTGATATGCTGACAAGAGTTGAGACCCTATATAGTTTTTATTTCAGATTTATTAACTAAACATGGTCCCTTTTTTTCCCCTCAATGGCATATGATTCTAGCGTCATATAATTTTCTGATGCAGTGCCTTATTTCTCGATGTTAGTGCTGCGTTAATCAATTCTGAGAATGGTATTCAGTGCTTTTGTCAGCAAGACCAGCAAGAAAATGGCATAACATGTCAGAGAGATATCAAACACCCTAAAGCCAGTTAAAAATTTGCACGAGCATTTGACACCATAGTTATAATACAAGCAAGGGACTTGGAACCAAACTGCATCATCATCACCATCTTGAATTAATGCAGACAAGATAAGAAATAGTACATGACTATCCTTAGGGGAGTGGGTGGGGTGGGGGGGGAGATCAATGGAGGAAAAGCAAGCAAGAGAGCAAGCTGACGAAAATTCAAATAAAACTCAAAACACGATAAAAGCTAAAGCACTGAGTACATCATTGCATGAATGCGTGTGCATGCTCTAGTATTAAGAGCGTTGTGTGTGAATTAGTGCTTGAGTGCGAGAGAGGCAGGAAGCACGTGCACATACGTCTTTGTGCTTGGGCATTGTGTTTTCATGTGCTTGCGAAGATATCTTTTTACTTATTCTTTGAGGACATGATACAGCCCGAAGTCCATGCTCACCCATTTGGCCTTTAGCCTGGCTCCTTTCTGCTGCCGTCTGGGAAGCTTGGGTCTGCTTTCTCAACCGCCTGTAAGGACAGAAACAAAGACGACACGCTTTAACCCTTTCACCGCCAGTCGATTTAGAGTACAAAATTCCCTTGTAGTATAAACACAGAAAAGACAGTGGCTAAGAATAGCTGGGGATTCCCTCTGCGATATATAGAAAATATGGCCTATCCTACCAACGAACATTAAGAGCAGTAGGTTCCTGGATAACAGACCAATGAATGGTCACCTTTCAGTGACATGGGTCCTCTACCACGCCTGTGCATAAATGCGAGCTTGGTGGTGAAAGGGTTAACCCCTTGTCCCTGTTGGATGAGTAAGTGCAGAGGTCAGGGTGTCGAGTCAGCATTCTTTATCTGAACATCTTCCTCTTTTGGGATCACATTAATTTTTGTCCACTGAAAAGCACCACAAAATGTAGTAAATGCAGCTATGATTTAAAATTAATGCCCCACTGATATGTCATCTCACTGAGTTTCGGCAGTCAAAGAGTTAAACGCTGACACGAAAAGAACACTCAATTCACACACGTGGTGGGGAGGGGGAGGGGGGGAGGAATCACAGAGACCAAGAGTGAAGGCAAGCAGGCAGGGGGAGGAAGTTGGCAGGAACAATTGCATGCACAGCTGTGTTCAAGAACAAAATATATGATTATAGTCAATGGCGGGTGGCGGTATCACAAGAGAAGAACAGAGGAAATTGAAGACGTCCTCTGTGTTTCTCCCCTCTACTACTACTACTACTGCAGAATGCCCTGGAGAGGGTGAGTCCTCCCATATCGTGCTGCCTGACTGGTGACGGGGACACCTGGAGTCTTGCCACTGACCCAATATCTTCATCTCTCAATCAGTACTACTCCTAAGTTGTTGCAGAAGTAGTAGTAGCACTAGTAGCAGTAGCAGGCTTCAATTTTACGCCCTCCCACTCAAAATGATATCAGGCAGGACAATTGGAGAAGAAAGAAGGGGTATAGGAGAAAGGAAAGGGAGAGAAGTAGCTGAATCTTGTGCGGAGAGGAATCAAAGCGCTTTCACACCAGCAGTCAGTCACACGCTGAAGTAAGCCTGATTCAGAGGGATGAAAGACAGAACCTTATAACTGCATGTACAAAGAAGGCCAGAGACACTGTAGACAGGAAAGAGGTTAGTGGGTCAGAAAGGGGTGTGGCCGGGGGGTGGGGGTGGGGGGGGGTTGGGGGCGGGGGTTGAGGGGAACGTTTTGAAAGAGGTCGGTTTTTTGGCCAGATTTGAAAGAGCTGAAAACATAACTTTTTTTGTGATCCAACAGACTTAGAAGTACGTGGATATATCATTTATTAAAGTCTATTACTGTTGCGCAATGGATTTGTTTTCCTCAAAATCAACAATCACCAGAACCACATGAAATTGCATTTTGGAATCACATATAAAACAAAACTATTGATGAACAGTCTCTTTGTCCTCATAAACATTTTGACGGGTCTCTCCCTCTGAGCAAAGACAAAAGAGAACATTTATAAAAACCCTATGCTATCCAACTATGCTCTTTCTCTCCGTCTATCTGTCTTGGGTCTGCTTTCGCAACTGGCTGTCAGGACAGGAAAAAAGACACTGCCCCGGCTCCCTTTAACCCCTTAACTGCTGCTGACGATCATGTTTAAATAATAGCCGGGTGGTTAAAGAGTTGGACTTTTATTCTGAGGGTCCCGGTTTCGAATCTCATCAACGACGCCTGGTGGGTAAAGAGTGGAGATTTTTCCGATCTCCCAGGTCAACATATGTGCAGACCTGCTAGTGCCTGAACCCCCTTCATATGTATACGCACGCAGAGGTTCAAATTCGCACGACTGAAAAAAGATCCTGTAATCCATGTCAGTGTTCAGTGGGTTATGGAAACATGAACATACCCAGCATGTACACCCCCCAAAAAAGGAGTATGGCAGCCTAGATGGTTGGGTAATCACAGCAAACAAAACAGTCATACACGTAAAATGTTACATGTCTGTATGACTCCGCGCTTGTCACAGAACAGTGCTTAGAGCTTGGCCTCTGACCGAGGATAGGCGCTATATAAGTATCCATATCATCATCTGTCTGTCTGTCTCTCTGTCTCTCTCTACCATTCTTGAAGATATACCCACAGAGTATATGCACAATAAGGCTCGTTCAAGTGAAAAGAATCATAGACAGAATGTGCGACAAATAGCGCATCCCTTGTTTAATGGACTTACCTGTAAAGGACTGTGATCACACCACCCAACAAAGCAATAATCAAAACCCCCACGACAGCCACAGCCGTCACGATCACCCACAACATCCCACGTTCACTTGCTTCACCTGGGAAATAAAGAAATCCATATTATTTTACTATTTTTTGGCACTCGCTTAACTTTATAACACGCTTAGTAGCTTTCCAACAGCACATACACATATGCACAGTCGCCCTCGCCGTATTCATGCTTGCTCGCAAATGACCCCCACCCCCACCCCCACCCGGCTCCCCCCCCCCACCCCACCCCACACACACACTCACTGATCATAATAACTCATTCCGTATTGTACTCGGCTGCCACGACTGTGTTGTTCTTTTTTCCTCAACTCAGCGCTCATTTCACCACAGACCCTGTCTTCACAGTGCCCTTGCCAAAACACTGCGGTACCAATCTGACTGTGCTCAGCTGTCAGCTCTACAAGATTTATATGATAGTCAGTCGTGTCCGACTATGACCATCAGAACAGCAGAGGAGACAAAATCTGTCCCCGCTATCTGGGCTAGAATTTGATGACAGTGGATAGTGTCTTGCCCAAGTTACATCCCCACTCTCTCGGCCAAGAGGGTTTCAGGACAGTCGGCGGTGGGATGGTTACCAAAGGC
>NC_134879.1:54175855-54180855 GCF_041734735.1 Babylonia areolata | reverse complement strand
TGCGATGGGCTGGTTGAAGTCCAACTGTCCACAGTAGTCATCTGTAAAGTTTGGCTGTAACAACACAACAGCCACAGTTTATCGAATTTCTGCCTAATTCACAGACAAGACATGTTTGTGCAAGAACAAAAGCACACGATTTTGATTTTGTAAAAGGCTATTCAGATTTTCAAGAACAGATCGAGGAAAGGAAAGTGTTGTCAGACACTTGAAAGTGGTATGGTCATAGATTACATAAAAGAAGCCTGAGAGAGTGTTGTTTATTTGCTATTTCAATGTCTGCAAACTGTAATACTTAACAAGCGTCGAATGTGAATGTTGCACTTGCTTTGCTTTTAGATATACCTTTCCTTTGAGAAATGCAATATTGAAAGAAATACTAATACAATATTGAGAGGAATACTAAGATATGTACTGCAAAAAGCGTTCTCCATTAAACAGGCATATTGTGGCATATTGGACCCAGGAGACATGCACGTTACCCAAGTGCGTGGATTCTCTAGAGATTCCATGCTGAGTACATGATATCAGGTGTGGCACTAACTTGGTTCTCTTCTTGTTGGTTTGTCAGAAAGGGGTAGAGGTGGTGCAGGGTAATTGTGTGTGTGTGTGTGTGTGTGTGTGTTAGGGCTCATATGCGTTTGTGTGTGTTTGACTGTGTTTTCGTTTCTGTGAAGCTGCATGTTTGGTGCATGTCTGTTATGCATGTGTGGGTGTATGTGTGAATGTGTGTCTCCATGTTTTGCATTTGTTTGCTTATTTATCATCATTGTTGTCTTTTTTTTAATATATATTTTATTTATTTATTACTATTATTATTACTATTTTTTTTTTATTATATGTATTATTTATTTATTTACTTATTTATTTATTTATATACGCTTATAGTTGGCTTCATCAGGTTTTTGCGCCTTATACATGTTATTAGTAGTGGTAGTAGTCTTTTTTTTCTCTTTTTTTTATGTTTTTGTGCTTTTTTTTAATTTTTAATTAATTTATTTTTTAAATGTTTTTATGGTTTTTGTTTGTTTGTTTTTTGTTTTGTTTTTTTCAGGGCCTGACTAAGCGCGTTGGGTTACGCTGCTGGTCAGGCATCTGCTTGGCAGATGTGGTGTAGCCTAGCGTATATTGATTTGTCCGAACGCAGTGACGCCTCCTTGAGCTACTGAAACTGAAACTGAAAACCTTTGTCAGCTGCCTTCAAAGACAGTCTCTCCAGGAGTGGAGGTTTACCACTGGCGCTCCTCATAACTCTGAACTGGGACCCTGTCTTTTCATTTTCAAGGTAAAAATATCACTTCGATTGTCCACTGATAACGATGGCACCGTGTCTTTCGACTTTCACTGACGTACAACAGGAAACACTGACACGCGTTTAGAACAGAAACACGCAACGATGAGAAGTTAAACGCACACACTACGTCATTCGGGAGCGTATCGTTGTGCCGCCGACCCGTTGTGCCGACCCGTTTACGGATTGTCTTTTGTCACAAAAAAGTTTGTTTGGGACAAACATTGGTTGTTATGATCTTTTATTTCTTTTTGAGTGTGATTGGGTATGTGTGTGTGTGTGTGTGTGTGTGTGTGTGTGTGTGTGTGTGAGAGAGAGAGAGAGAGAGAGAGAGAGAGAGAGATTGTTTGACAATGGGTCTGCGGTAATATGATTTTATTCCCTTTCGGTACCAGGGCATTTTACATTTGCAGTACATTGGAAGATTGTTTCCGCCATTTCCTTGTTTTGGGCTATAGATACTAGTGGAGAAGTGATCTGTACAAGAAACTTTCCTTTAAAATTCGTTTCTAGCACACTTTTTTCTTTTTGCTTGTTATTGGTTTTGTTTCTCATTAAAAATGTAGAAAATTGAAAGTATTACATTTGTCCTGAATACATATTTTTTATCATTTAGTTTGCATTTGCACGAGCCCACCTCTAAATGGCGAGTTTTAGTGTCATTCAGTGTTTACATCATAATATACGTCATTTGTGAAAACTGCTACTGTCATATATCACTTTTCACGCGCATGTGATGAAAAGCGAAAGGGAATAAAGCGGGATAGCGGCATAGCGGGTCGGCGGCATAACGGGACGGCGGCATCGGGTACCCCCCCGTCATTCTGACACAAATCGTCACTGACTTAATGCGTGTTGAAAACAACAAGAAGTGACAAATGATCACCTACTTGCGAGGACCGAAGACAACGGACTGGTCGAGCCAAGTGATCTGGTCCAGTCCGTCCCACACCTTTGAAACAGTTAGCAACAGCTCTGTTAAAGTTTTGACGAATCATCCACAGTGGGTACATACACACGGCAGACTTGTTTGTTGGTCTGGGTGACTTTGCTGTTTGCCCCTCTGCTGCTTGAGAGAATACGGCGAAGAGAACATCTTCCTCTGTGGACACTCCCAGTCTCTCTGCCAGTGTCTTGCCGACTCGCTGTCTGTGAGCCGCTTGCACAAGTTGGTAGGTTGAACCCTGGTGCGAACAGTGCAGCTCCATTTCAACATACGAATAAAAATTGCGATCATTTTGACATACCCGGTAAATTTTAGAAACAAAATCAGCACTTTTGACATTGCGTTTCTGGACTGTTATCATGTAGCTGAAATTCTCGGAACCGAATCCGTATGTGTACTGCATTGGGAAAGTGCTGCTTTGTATACCAAGCTTCATACTTGTACTATGAAACGAATCTTCATACGAAAGTGTGAAATTGCTCAGGTGACGACTGGCAAAGGTATCAACAAAGATATCAAGGGTTTCTTTTGTCCATGAGCCGACATAGAGCACGTTGGGATGAGACTTCCCGAGGGCAGGTCCCGGGGCGATGAAAGCCAAGGTGCTGGTGTTGGCGATGATGGGCCGGTAGAACGTCTCGTTCACCGATATGTCGTGCAGAGCCCGGTTTTCACAGTACCCCAGGGAAAAGCTGTAAAACAAAACAAAACAAAATGGGTTTTTCTCAGTGTTAGTAATGCATGCATGCATGCGTGCGTGCGTGTGTCAGTGTGTGTGTGTTTTTGTGTGCCACCGTGTGTGTGTGTGTGCGCGCGCCACGTTGTGTGTATGTGTGTGTGTGTGTGTGCCACTGTGTGTGTGTGCCACGGTGTGTGTGTGTGTGTGTGTGTGTGTGTGTGTGTGTGTGTGCTACGGAATGTATGTGTGTGTGTGTGAAATACTTAAAGATGTTCACAGCTCTGTGGTGCGACTGGTTAACACCCGATCTAAAAACAGAAAGAGTCAGTGTTCTGTGGTACAGACCATTGACTTAGTACCAGTGATCTAAAAATACATGGATAGCTCATTCGCCAGGAAGGCTGAAGCCAACTGGACGCCAGATTGTTTCTCGTATCTGGCCGTCAGTCTGTTGACAAGTCTGCTAACTGGTGGTAGTTTCTGAACTGTTACCGTGTATCTTCGATGAAATCGTGTTATGCTTGCCCCCACGAATTGCCAAATGTTGTGTCTTGATTGAAATTTCCCAATGGTTTATCTACCAAAGTTATTACAGGAAAACAGTGCAGTGTCACGTGGCGCAAACTTGCAGTGGAGACAAACACACAGGAATGTCAGCTTAACTAACGCCGCGAGCAAGTGAAAGTTTGCCGTGAAGCCAGCTGAGCGCTCGGCTACACATATGAAGTCACCGCTTCGCGCTGACACGAGAAGCAAAATGGCTGATTGAACACATCTGCTGGCTACAGTTAGCAAAGGGGCCCAAAGAAGGCATGTGCTATCCATGTATTTTTAGAGCACTGGGTACAGACCGAAACATCATTTCTGTAGAGACATCACACCATGTCCTCTTCTCTATGCTACACTGGACATGACTCTTGTGCTGCAGCCAAGTGGGATGTTCCGTTGTTCTCCACAGTGCCATTTCCTGAGTGAAACCGACAGTATACTGACAGTGTACAAGCAAGCGCGCAAGAACAAACCCACATACAGGAACATAAACAGACAAAACACACACGCGCGCGCATTCCTCCCTCCCTTCTCCCTTCTCCCTCCACTGTTTTTGCTGTATTATATGCTATCACTTTGAGTGGAAAGACACAAGTAAAACTAAACTGAAGACAACAACAACTACTATTACTATGCTACTACTACTACTACTACTACTAGTTGAAACTATCTGAATTCTTTTTTTTCTTTTTTTTTTCTTTTTTAAATATTACGCATCTAAAAAATATCATTACACTACTCGGCCAGATTCAGTTTGTGCTATTTTTTAATTCGATACTTTTGTGTTCAGATAATACTTTAAACGCAACATTATTTCTTTTATATACTGACAAGTTCGTTTTGTGCTGTACGTGTAACCATGCCACATACATTGTCGCCATGTATTGTTTACCTTTTGCGAGGGCACGGGGGGCTTTTTGGAATAAATACAATATACTTAATCTTGACTACACACACACACACACACACACGTGGCCATTCTCGCATTTCACCTCCAGCAGGTGATCAGCTTCTGCCGTGAGTCATCGACGAGCAGCACCTTGTTGAAGCTATCCGCTGTGGGGAACTCGCAGACCTCTTGTCGGAACGACGGACACCAGAACGAGTCGAGCGGCAAGGGTGCGATAGCCACTGTCTGCAACAGCTGGAGGTCAGCGGTCAAGCGGTGCAGATGATTGACAGCACCGAGGTACACGTTTCCTGTCCTCTCGTCCACAGCAAGGTGCTGGAAAGGGAAGGGGGAGTGGAAGGTGGCCGTCTTCACCATCGACGAGTCCCGCCCTTCGCAGCTGACAAACACGACGAGCAAAAGGAGGAGGGGGAGGAGGAGGAGGAGGAGGCGGAGGGAGAGTGGGGAGGGGGGCGTACGTACAGGGCTGGAGTGAAGGACAGAGAAGTGAAGAGGGTGTGGGTGGAAGGCGCCAGGTGACCGCTTTGACCTGGGGTGCCTTGCCATGGTGCACGTGCTCTGTACTGACATTGCCTCGTGCGGCGACCCCTGGCGGATGATTCCGGAGAGAGACGAGTCCGCACAG